>NC_091373.1:12136254-12183754 GCF_038502225.1 Cherax quadricarinatus
AATTTTTGAGACAGTTTTCAAGTTGGACATTTCCAAAATTTTAGGCTATCACTGAGCTGGAATGATAGATTCCCATCATTCTGGCTTTTTAAATAATTTGGAGATTAATATTTTAATGATTCTCTTAAAGCTTTAATATTACATTGCTTATTACCAGTAACCTCTCAACTTAATTTTAACCTATGTAGCTAGTTGTATGTAAATTAAGTATCCTATTTTAGTATTGAAGCTAACAGTACAACAATCACTAGATAATTAAGTTCTTGATTTTATAGGATTCTGTGTTCACAATTGTATGTTGAGATTCTTCTTATTTGTGCCAAAATTTATTTGTTAAAATATGGCATGTAATGTTCTCCTTAATTGATATTGGTTAAGCACTTGTATATGATACACAAGGAATATTTGTGATAAACTTGAATACAATTCATGTGTAGAGATTTTTGTATGCAAGTGGAAACGTATTTGTGTTCACAAATCCTTATTGCATAAAGGTTTTGAGATTTGTTCTGTTGTTGTATTGTAAAGATAATTTTTACCATTTTTTAAGAAGTTTACCATGAAAATTTAATGTTTTTTAAGGTATGAAGTGATCTGTTGATAAACACCTAGAACTTTAAAGGAATATATGTACATTATGTGAGTTATTAAATAGCTTCAGTTCCTGTCTTCATTATTTCATAATATGGAAAGTAATAAATAATAACTAAATTAGAATAATCAGAATTTATTATCATTGTTAATGTATTTGAAATCTATATCAGATTGCCTTGGCTGCTGTGTAGTAGATTTACCATCATGTTATTTAAGTTTGTTTCAGGCTATTTGGTCTGATCATTACTTCAACATTGAAATTACTGTGCCTTAGCAATTAAAATTCTAAAGTCATGGCATCATATAGAATACTAGCTTGTTCTGCCAAACTTCTCCAATGGGCATTCTGTGCTAGAACATTGGCAGTTGCAATTAAAAATGTCTTGGGCACAGTATGCCATGTAGCCGAATTGACTATGTACAGTGTGCTAAATTATAAGTCCATATCATATACAATGTACAATTTCCAGGCAGATATATTTCCAGATGTTCATTTCTCTGCAGAAATTAGTATTTAAGCAAACTACAGTACACTAAAATGCTGATGTTTTGTACAATAGTTTATTATTATAATTATTTAATTTACAAATAGATCTGATAAATTAAAATGCAGTAAGTTTATGTTGTATGTGGTTAATGTACTTAGGGTATCTAATGAAGTTAAGTTACATGATGACAACCACTAGCAGCAGTTAATGGATTAAGTTTTGTTTTTAGTACCTCATAATCCAGTTAAGATCCTTTCACAGTTGTGAGTTATTTTCAAGACCAAACAAAAACTAATATTTAGCTGAGTGAAATACTATACTGTAATTGTAAGATACCGGAGAAGATAGTGAAATACTGATATGCTTATGTTCCAGAGGACCTTGAAATTGCCACATCTGCAAAAATTTCACAGCCATTAGATACAAAATAATGTTTGGCTTCAAAATAGATTTATACATTAACATATGAATGATAAAATATACTTGTGTGGAATTGCCATTTGTACATTGCAATATTATATGTTGCACTAAATTTGTTCATATATATTTTGACTAGTGCACTACTCTAGTGTGATGGACTATTTTTGCAAGATATGTAGGAATATGTTGGGGATCCTTGGCTGATGCAGATACCAGTGTTACAGATGTGAAAGTTTTTATTGTATTTCTCTACCCATAAAGAAAATAGTTTAGGTTAAATTTTTGGTGCTGGACAGTATTCATAGGGTTGTTTTTTATTTAAGACTTTTTTAAAACCAAGATCCTGCAATGTATGGAAGCCCTCGATAGAGCTGGCCTTAATTTGTTTTGCTGGCTGGAAACCATTCTGCATATTAGAGAATGGTGTAATAGTTATTTATGGTCCACTAGTTGTTTTAAGTAATCTCTTACTCATAGTTTATATAAGTTCTTTGTTGGAAAGTTTTTATTTAGAACAGTGACATTGACAAGAGTTCAAATAAATCAAGGCCAGCAAAATTAAAATAGCTCATCCTTGTTAAAAAAAAAAAAAAAATTGGTTGTACCATATTACCAAAGTGATCAAGTATTGATGATTAATTGTAAGAGGTATTTTTATATTTAGTGTTTTGTTTTATTACTGTATTGTGTTTTATAAAATTAGAAGTTCTTAACTCTGCTGGTTTTTAAATACATATACATGTACTCCTCGATGTTCTGGTTGTATATACAGTTATAATTATGTAGTGTACACAAGTATGCTGTCCACCATTACTCTTCCACTTTCAGATTTCAGTGCAGTGCTCCTATGACTATTTGTTAGAGAGTAATACTATTACATAACTTTGAAAAAAAAATCCTTATTTTTTTTTTCCAACAAGTCGGCCGTCTCCCACCTAGGCAGGGTGACCGAAAAAGAAAGAAAATCCCCAAAAAGAAAATACTTTCATCATTCAACACTTTCACCTCACTCATACATTATCACTGTTTTTGCAGAGGAGCCCTGATACAAACAGTTTAGAAGCATAGATAAAGATATAACATATCCCTCCAAACTACCAGTATCCCAAACCCCTCCTTGAAAGTGCAGGCATTGTACTTCCCATTTCCAGTACTCAAGTCCGACTCTATAAGAATACTTAATCGGTTTTCCTGAATCCCTTCACAAAATATTACCCTGCGCACACTCCAACAGCTTGTCAGGTCCCAAAAACCATTTGTCTCCATTCACGCCTATCTAACACGCTCACGCACGCTTGCTGGAAGTCCAAGCCCCTTGCTCACAAAACCTCCTTTACCCTTTCCCTCCAACCTTTTCGAGGACAACCTCTACCCGCCTTCCTTCCCCTACAGATTTATACGCTCTCCATGTCATTCTACTTTGGTCCATTCTCTCTAAATAACCAAACCACCTCAACAACCCCTCTTCAGCCCTCTGACTAGTACTTTTATTAACTCCACACCTTCTCCTAATTTCCACACTCCGAATTTTCTGCATAATATTTACACCACACTTTGCCCTTAGACAGGACATCTCCTCTACCTCCAGCCACCTTGCTGCAGAATTTACAACCCAAGCTTCACACTCATATAAGAGTGTTGGTACTACTATACTTTCATACATTCCCTTCTTTGCCTCCATAGATAACATGCATGGCTTACGGAGGAAGAATTCTGTTCCACTTCCCCATGGAGATAAGAGGAAATAAACAAGAACAAGAACTAGAAAGAAAATAGAAAACCCAGAGGGGTGTGTGTATATGTATGCTCAGGTTAGGGTGTGTAGAAGAGAGGGAGACCACTACCCGGTAAAAGTAGGTCTTAGACAGGGATGTGTATTGTCACCATGGTTGTTTAATATATTTATAGTTGGGGTTGTAAAAGAAGTAAATGCTAGGGTGTTTGGGAGAGGGGTGGGATTAAATTATGGGGAATCAAATACAAAATGGGAATTGACACAGTTGATTTTTGCTGATGATACTGTGCTTATGGGAGATTCTAAAGCAAAATTGCGAAGGTTAGTGGATGAGTATGGGAGTGTGTGTAAAGGTTGAAAGTGAACATAGAAAAGAGTAAGGTGATGAGGGTATCAAATGATTTAGATAAAGAAAAATTTGATATCAAATTGGGGAGGAGGAGGATGGAAGAAGTGAATGTTTTCAGATACTTGGGAGTTGACGTGTCAGCAGATGGATTTATGAAGGATGAGGTTAATCATAGAATTGATGAGGGAAAAAAGGCGAGTGGTGCGTTGAGGTATATGTGGAGACAAAAAACATTATCTATGGAGGCAAAGAAGGGAATGTATGAAAGTATAGTAGTACCAACACTCTTATATGGGTGTGAAGCTTGGATTGTGAATGCAGCAGCGAGGAGGCAGTTGGAGGCAGTGGAGATGTCCTGTCTAAGGGCAATGTGTGGTGTAAATATTATGCAGAAAATTCGGAGTGTGGAAATTAGGAGACGGTGTGGAGTTAAAAAAAGTATTAGTCAGAGGGCTGAAGAGGGGTTGTTGAGGTGGTTTGGTCATTGAGAGAGAATGGATCAAAGTAGACTGACATGGAGAGCATTTTTAATCTGTAGGGGAAGGAAGGCAGGGTAGGGGTCGTCCTCGAAAATGTTGGAAGGGAGGTTTTGTGGGAGAGGGGCTTGGACTTCCAGCAGGCGTGCGTGAGCGTGTTCAATAGGAGTGAATGGAGACAAATGGTATTTGGGACCTGACGATCTGTTGGAGTGTGAGAAGGGTAATATTTAGTGAAGGGATTCAGGGAAACCGGTTATTTTTATATAACCGGACTTGAGTACTGGAAATGGGAAGTACAATTCCTGCACTCTAAAGGAGGGGTTCGGGATATTGACGGTTTGGAGGGATATGTTGTGTATCTTTATACGTATATGCTGCTAAGCTGTTGTGTTCTGAGCACCTCTGCAAAAACAGTGATTATGTGTGAGTGAGGTGAAAGAGTTGAATGATGATGAAAGTATTTTTTTTTGGGGGGTGGATTTTCTATCTTTTGGGCCACCTGCCTCTGTGGGAGATGGCCAACTTGTTAAAAAAAAAAAAAAAGTATGTGTATTGTGACCTAAGTGTAAGTAGAAGTAGCAAGACGTACCTGAAATCTTGCATGTTTATGAGACAGAAAAAAGGACAACAGCAATCCTACCATCATGTAAAACAATTACAGGCTTTCGTTTTACACTCACTTGGCAGGACTGTAGTGCCTCCCTGGGCGGTTGCTGTCTACCAACCTACTACCTAGGATGATTAACCTCATCCTTCATAAATTCATCCGCTGACACTTCAACTCCCAAATATCTGAAAACATTCACTTCTTCCATACTCCCTCTAAATCATTTGATACCATCATCACCTTACTCTTGTCTGTGTTCACTTTCAACTTCTACCTTTACACACCCTCCCAAACTCGTCCACTAACCTTTGCAACTTTTCTTTAGAATCACCCATAAGCACAGTATTATTGTAATTCACCTAAATTAATAAAATAATTGTGTATTACACATGCAGAGGTCATGTGTTACATTTTTTTATATACTTAAAGTTCTATATAGTATATATCCTAATAGTCAAATGAAGTGAATATTTGCAGGTTGTCCTTCCTGCTCTCACATTGATAGTATGATGATGCTTTCTCTTGAATCGCATGGGACTGTAATTAAATGGGGGACTTTTCATTGTTTACTGCTGACTAGTTATTCAGCATTTTTTCAGTTTCAGCAGGTCACAATTTGAGTTATTCATCACTCAGACTTATCTTCTCATTGTCTCAAATTGAATGAATTGTTGATTCTCTAATACCAAAAACTCAGGTTGCATCCATCAAAAGTGCACCTTAGTTTTCTTCATTAGAGGCAAAGTTTCACACTTAAGATTTCTTGGGACCTCTTAGCAATGCTAGATTTCCTTTTTGCTGCCATTATTGATATCCAGACATGAGACGATGAAAAGCTCAGAAATGGAATGTTAACACAGGCGACAGTAATCGTATGGTACACCTTCACAAGTTTACTGCTGGTGTGGTGGTTGCATGGGTAGGGGGCGGGTGTAAACACCACAGAGTGATGTTAGGTCTACCGTGAAACAAGAGGCCCAAGGTGCATCGGAGGGGAAATATCCTGCCTGTTCTGCTGTGATAGCTGGCTACTTCTGATCAAAATGAAGATAAAGGTAACAAAAAGTGGATCATGAGCTGGCAGATATACAGTACCTGGCAGTGCAATAGGAGGGGGACTCCCTACTGTACTTGGATAAAATAGTAGCAATAGTAGGTTTCTGTCGATAGTATGACTTTAGAATAACTGTAAACTGGAAATGGTTGCAAGTAATTAAAATAAATGGTAGCAACTTTTTGTTAAAAAAATGAATAACCACTCAGTTCCAGACTTCTGCAAATCTTAAAACTTGACTCCTATAGTAAAAGTTGGTATCAGCTTAAGTATGATTAATGAATTAGAAAAAAATGAAAGTTCTTACATACAACTCTTGTATCTTAGTGTTAAGTGATGGAATTTCTAGATGTAGAAATCTATATTTTAGGTGCAAAAGGCTCCTTCTGAAAACAGTGAAATTTTGTTGAAGTTATGCTACATTATTTTAACATTAATTGTTCATCTGTCCAAGACCATCTTGCACTATAGCAGTGGTACTGTTTTTTCACATACATTTGCAGTATCCCTTCCTAAATGGTAATAAGCCTGATCTAAAATTTTTGACTTGTAGAATAGAGAAAATTGAAGCATCTCTAATTACTGATAGTCACTGTTTGATAGTTTATGATACATATTACTTTCTACAAAGGTCTGGAGATTTTATACACTGCATTAGAAATCAGAAATGTATCATAAGTGTTCTTGTATTAGTCTTTATTTTCTTTGAAAACACCCTCGGCATAATGCTCCATTTTCTGTTATTTTTTTAATTCTAGTAAAAAAAAAATGTACACTATTAACTTCAATAATAAGCATCTGCCAAATTACACGTGCCCAGAATATCTTGGCATGCTTTGTAAAATTTACAAACATCAACAAGGTCAAGCCCAAACCATGAAAATGTTCTTATAATACCCATTCTTTATAGGCATTCCCTGTATTACATTAACCCTTTACAACTACATAATATTCAATATTGCAGCAGGTTCCATGGGTCCATATTCGTTACAAGCAATTTAGGAAAAGCATTTATCTTGTTCTTGCTTTACTGGTTATGTGCAACCTTTTATGATTAGAAGCAGCTGTTACATGGAATATCTACTGCATTGTACTATTCATCTCAATACCAGAGTTATAGAAGCCTTAATCTGGTAGGTAATCTCGTCAGTCTTGGCAAGGACTGACTCATGAAATCGTAATAACACAGTTACAAACAAACCATGGAACTGGTGGGGTTTGAGCCCTCGACAAGTAAGTTAAAACTCGCTGCACTGGCCTGGAGTTTTACAACCTTCTCGCTATGGGTACAAACTTCACCTGTTCCGTGGTTTGTTTGGCAAAGATTGTGTAAAACTTTTTATATTCTTCAACCACCATCTAAAATTTCCCTCAACACTTTTGTGCTGTACCTATTTTATTCCACTAATCTTTCAAACTTACTTTGACTCCAAATCCATACCACGGTTGTTATGGCTACCTTTTCCTCACTTATGATTTCTGCTATTCATTATGAAAAAAGTACCCAGTAGTTCAGTATCACTAATATAACCACTATGAGGTTGCTTTATTTTAAAAAGTAATGTAATGGATATTGATTTTTGTTAGTAAAAGGCACCATGTCTTTGAAGTTACATTGTATTTTCAAACTGGAGACAGAATCATACTTTATTAACTTCTTATTGTGATGGCAAGCACCATTCAATAAAGAAATCCTTACCATAATTTCACTGACTTTCTCAAAATAAAAGGTGCACCATTTTTGTGTCAATTGGAAAAGCCTCGCCTAACCAAAACTTAATCCAACTTAACATAAAATAATGTAGCCTCACCTAACTTGATTAAAAAAACACTTATATAACCAAATAAATAAATATTCTACTGTGGTACTAACATTGTTTTGTGCAAAATTATATCGAATACTATTGTAAAAATTAAGAATGAGAAGATTGCTCTAGCGTTTGTATGTTTGAAACTTGAGCTGTGAGTGTCCATGTATGTCACACGACTTGAGTTATGGTTGTCCAGATGTCATGTGATTCAATACTAACAAGGTGCATTCTGGTAAACATAGAGGTATATTTTGCCTAATATATCCCTAAACAACAGTTTGCAAATGCAGTAACTATTTTTGCTGGGGTATGAATAGCTTGCTTACATTTAATAATAAAAAAAACAGTGGCTTGAGTTCTGACCCAGGTATAAAGTATCAGCCAAATGACAAAATTTGGATTTCCAGTAATTAGAATTTTAGAGAATTTGAAAAATTTACTACCCAAATATTAAGCTTTGTCAAAGCTGTAATACCAATGAATTTTGTGTTTTACTGTTACTGAAATATATCTTGTATCAAGATGTCCCTTGTCATTGTTCCTATACATGTCAGACTTTTTACTGATAGAATGATTATAGTTGATGAAATATATTTGGGCTTCAGTTGAATTAACCATAAAGTAATGTGTATTAGTCATTCATAACCCCATTGTGTTAAATGTAAATTTTGACTAAATCAGCAAGTTTTCGTTAAAAAGCACCACATATATACACAGTATAGTCATATATTGTAATGTAATACAAAATATTAGCTCCTGATGGGTTCACGTATGAATTATTCAGCTTGGGCTCAAGTAAAATATATGCATTGAAGGCCGTGCCAACTTCCATCCATCAATACTCCATATGTCAGATATTATATTAGATTTATTAGTGTGATGAACAAAAAATCCTGAAGATGATGTTGAGTAGTTTAAGATATGCAGGCTCTTTGCTTGTGTAGGTGTTCTTTTTATTATAGTCACTGTTGAAGCAAGAGGTGATTATGTGCAGTATTACTCTCTTTAATTAAAGAGACTTCAAATGTACATATTTAAAGAAGTCTAGAAGTATATCTGATACTTTGTATGCCTAAGGAACTTTTAAATTGTTTAATATTGATGTATACATGCATTTAAACTAGAAACCAAATATTTCTCTTTATGATTTGCACTGGGATTTGGAACCTCAGTGAACTGTAGGAAGGCTTAAACCCTTTTAATGATTAGCAGAGAGACTTAAACCCATGAGTGGAGAATGTTTACAGTGTTAAACATTGAATTATCACTTTGCTTGTAATTTATCTTTCATTCCATTTTGGCTCTTACTGGATGGAGAAGTTTTAAGAGTTAGAATGTCAAAATATTTGTAGGCATAAAGCCTATTAAATAAGATAAATATATAGAGCAGGATCTTAATTAACAGATATAAAGCATAAAATATACACAGTAAATTGTCTAATACTGCAGAGGAAGGCTACGTTCCTGAAAATGAGCATCTTACGAAAAATAACTCTACACGAGGTGAAGAACATATGTGAAAAATGGGTTTGTGTTCTTGAGATATCCATATTTGCTAAATTATTTCTCTAGGTATAATAGATACAAATTTATGCAATATCTTCCCTTGCATACTAATTGTCATTTATTGTTAGTACGGAAGTGTGCAGAGAGGGTTGATGTGGTCATACTGGGCTGAGGTTCTTTCATCGATGTGGTTGCAGAGTTTTCAGTGGTTGATGGTTGTACTGAAGTGCTCAAGCATTCTGTAATGCATATCTTGAGTTTTATCCTACAGTACCTTAATAATACAGGTGCTGGGAAGGTATTATTGCTTGCTTCAAAAACCCTCTTCACACCAATACTCATAAACATGTCAGGATTCTTTTCAGTGAAAAATTCTGCAACTTCATCAGTGACATGGAACTGCTTACATAACTCCTACAGTGTTAAGTGTTTATCTTCAAATTGTTCTTCCTTGCCCCCTTTTATACCTCATTCCCAACTTGGAATTGAGCTCCTCCAGCATTTCTTCTGCAGTTGGCTCATCATTATCCTCTTCTAACAGTTCAACTGTCTTGCTCATGCATATCTTCAATGTCTTGAAGTCTTTCAGTCCCTGTCAGAGCCACAATTTCTTGAACCTGACTCCTTGTAAGAGGGTAAACCAAAGAAATTTACCACTGAAAGTCACAATTGATGCCTGCCTTCATTCATGTATGAATGGGGTAGTACTTCATCTCATGGCACTTTCATGTGTGTAAGTGCATCTGCAGTGTTATATCTACACACTGGCATGTCAGTTTTGGAGCTGTCATCAAATTTCTGCAGCGATTTTATTTTCATTACTATGTATGTGTGGTGGCATTTAAATATTTTAAAAACCTGAGCCAGTAGTTGTACCAAAGATGCTGTATTGGGTAGTAAAAACACAACCTTCACATGTGGTTCTACAGACTTTAAGGTTTGAGGAGATTACTGCAGTTATCAAGAACGAGGAGAAAGTAAACAGTTTTTTCTGGCCAGGTACATCTTGACTGCAGGAATAATATATTACTAGAACCAATCAGCAAACAGTGCCTCAGTCATCCATGCTGCCTTGTTAGAACACCAGTCTACTGGTAAATTAGCTATTGCCTTGACCTCTGAAAATTGGGGATTCTCAGTCAGCAAATAACCATAGGCTTGTACATTAAATCATTTGTTGCTTTTGTGCAGAGAAGCAAAGGAAAGCAATCTTTAGCTGCCTTGAATCCAGCTATACCTTTTTTCTGTTTAGCTAATGTACATTCTTGACGGCACTCTCCACTAACCCTACCTCTCGCACACACTTGCCCTACACTAGTCTCTGTCTTTAACACATCTAACACTGCAGCACTATGTAACTCTTTCAAGTTTAGTGCTTAGTTTGATATTATTATTATTATTATTATTATTATTATTTATTATTATTTTTTTTTTCTCCTTGTCAGACGTTTCCCATCGAGACAGGGTGACCCAAAAAGAAAGAAACTTTCATCATTCAACACTTTCACCATCACTCATACATAATCACTGTCTTTGCAGAGGCGCCCAGATATGACAGTTTAGACGTCCCTCCAAACTGCCAATATCCTAAACCCCTCCTTAAAGTGCAGGCATTGTACTTTCCATTTCCAGGACTAAAGTCCAGCTAACCGGTTTCCCTGAATCCCTTCACAAAATATTCCCCTGCTCAAACTCGAACAGCTCATCAGGTCCCAAAAACCATTCATCTCCATTCACTCTTATTTAACATGCTCATGCACACTTTCTGGAAGTCCAAGCCCCTTGCCCACAAAACCACCTTTATCCCCTCCCTCCAACCTTTTCGGGGATGACCCCACCCCGCCTTCCTTCCCAACAGACTTATACGTTCTCCAAGTCATTGTATTTTGTTCCATTCTCTCTAAATGACCAAACCACCTCCACAGCCCCTCTTCAGCCCTGTGACTGATATTTTTACAAACTCCACACCTTCTAATTTCCGCACTACGAATTCTTTGCATAAAATTTACACCACACATTGCCCTTAGACACGACATCTCCATTGCCTCCAGCTGCCTTCTCGCTGCAGCATTTACAACCCCATGCTTCACACCCATATAAGAGTGTCGGTACCATTATACTCTCGTACATTCCCTTCTTTGCCTCCAAGGATAACATTCTCTGTCTCCACAGATACCTCAATGCACAATTCACCTTTTTTCCTTCATCAATTCTATGGTTTACCTCATCCTTCATAAACCCATCTGCTGACAAGTCAACTCCCAAATATCTGAAAACATTCACTTCTTAAATACTCCCTCTCTCTAATGTGATATCCATTTTTTCTTTATCTAAACCATTTGATACCATCATCGGTGGGAGACGACCAACTTGTTGAAAAAAAAAAAAAAAATCACCTTATTCTTATCTATATTCACTTTCAACTTTCTACCTTTACACACCCTCCCAAACTCGTCCACTAACCTTTGAAACTTTTCTTGAGAATCCCCCAAAAGCACAGTATCATCAGCAAAAAGTAACTGTGTCAACTCCCATGATGATAATAATAATAATAATAATAATAATAATAATAATAATAATTATTATTATTATTATTATTATTATTGAGTATAGAATACATTAGATTATCAAAATTGGTTAATCAGTTTTTATGGTACAGGGGATTATTTTAGGTCACACAAAACACTAGTAACACCTGCAGAATGCTTGTGTTTCCTTTGCTTCTACAGTTATTAATTAAGGTTGCATTTGTCTGGGAGACCTTTCCATCTCTCTCAGTATCTCTAATTTTAACTTGTAGAATGCCTTTTGATTTGTAGAATATTCATAGACTTCAGTAAAGCAAATACACCTTCAGTTTTTTCTTATTTTTTAAATGGCTGTCTCCTACCAAGGTAGTGTGACAAAAATATTACTCATTTAATCATTGTCATGGCCTTGTCTATCTGTACTTCCTGTTTCTGAAGTGCTGTTTCCTTTTTCATGATTATATCAGACAGCATTCATTTGCTGTTGCTGTGTACACCAGTGGCTCAAAGTCTTCATCCCGAGAGAATGAATTACATGTATGAGTTTTCTTCCATATCTTTCTTCTCTTTTGTTGTCTAAGGCACCGAGTGCATTACAGAGCAATGTAGATCAATAATTCTTTCTATCCACTTGTCATTCGTACTCAAGTGTTGTAGAATTTTCAGCAAAGCATAAGCTGTAACTTATGACAGCATTTTGGTCGGACCCAAACATCATCATGGATTTGTCTCCTATGTGCAGGTTGTGTGTGTATTTGTCATTTTTTGTAGTGTTCTTAGCAATGCTACCATGCTAGGTAATGAATTTTGAAATTTTTCTGTTTTGAAGCTTGGAATTTCCCAATCTTTCACAAGCAAGTGCCCTATTTTATTATTTCCAAGTCCTGACTGACTTGTTTTGAAATAAATGGCACTGTCATTGATCTGGATTGATTAATGAAGTTTTTAATTTACCCATGATAAGGCTTCTGGTTATTCTTACTGCTTCTTTATTGGTTGTGGTAAATGATTCTGCAGAGGCTTTGTATTAGTTGTGCCAGGCTCATTGTGGTCATCCCCCAGAGAGTCACCATGACATCACTTTGTGAATTGCGAAGTATTGCCGATGGTACAACACCTTTTTATTGCCCCATTTATCCGAGAACAAATCTTTTTAATACAACATCTTCACTGCCCTGTTATGTTTACTGTGTTCCCTCATCCCCAGTACTTAGAAAGCAAATTCTTTGTGAGTTTTTAACCACAGGTGACCTGCTACATAGATTGACTTCCTCATTCCATTTTTGTATCTATCCACACATTTTGCTCTTGCCTTTTTAAGCCCCCCTCCATCTTGCCATTCCTTTTATAATGCAATGTTGAATAACTTTAATGGGTTGAGCATTTTTTTTTAATATGTATACATGTAATTAGTAGTTTAAGCTTGACTGTATTTATATACATGTACTGTACTGTATACAGTATATTTAGAGCATTTTGAATTTTCCTTTACGAATAAAAATTATTGTACAGTATTATAATAAATCATACTCATCACAGGTTATCAGTTCTACAGTGAAAACTGATAAACTGGTAGTAGTTTTATTGTGTGAATACTGACGGACTTTATAACACAGCTGATTCTTATTTTCACAAGGTTAAACACGTGAATTAAAAATTCAAAATTTCACTACCGGTTAACTTGCTAAAAAATTTAGCCCTTGTCTGTTAATCTATTAAGATTTATTATTTATGCTGGTGTTAATTATGTGGCTAGATATATTTTTACTGGCATACTTGTAATAACATGGTTTGGCAGAAGAGTACTATAATATACAGTGATTTTTAATTGTAGCTTTACCACAAGGTGTTATTGATGTTCTCTACTAACAAGATGGCTATTTATTTCCTTTACATGTGTTGCAGCAAGTTTGATATATCTTGAGCTCTGTGTTATTGTGTGAGGGCAGAAAAGCAGTGTAGATACGGTGGTAGACTAAACGAATAAAGGTGCTTTATTTTTTAATGTTTTTGTACAAGGATTGACAGTTTATATTTGTCTCTATGCTCTACTGTGTTTATTCATTAATGAATTCAAAATTATATTTGTTAGGGCAGTTTTGATTATTTTTTATGCAATTCATATTAATTTAGTCCAACTAAGGCTTATTGTATGTGAAAGTAATTCCTTTTGCCTCCCATGGCTTATTATTAAATTAAACTAGTCTTTTTATACAGCTTGACTGTTGATATTTTAAAGCTAAGGGACTGAACACATTTAAATTGCTTGCTTATTTATCTTTCAAGAGGGCATTTTGATGCTGTTGAAAGGCTCTTGGTTCAAGGAATTGGAACTACCCTTCCCTTCGTTAGATGGTATATGATTTCCTCCCATTCCTCAGGTGTTATGTGACTCATGTGGGTTTAGTGCTTCCCCATGAATGTAACAATAATTATTTTACTTGAACCAAAATTGTGTATGAACTATATACCTGGTCAAAACATGAAATCTTAGATAATTTTAAGTGAAGTACTTATGTAATATTGTATATGTACTATACTACTGTATTTGGTTGATACCTCAAATGAAATTTGAATAATACAGATAATTTGGTAAAATTACATGTTTCAAGGCCTAAAATTATGCTTTTTTTTTTTTTTTTTTTTTTTTTTTTTTTTTTTTTTTTTTTTTTTTTTTTTTTTTTTTTTTTTCATAAATTAAGGATTACATATTGCTGTAATATTCTGATTTTTTTTTTGCAGTATTCGGAATGCTACATTTCCTTATTTTATAAAGTACTAAAACTGCCTAATCTAACATGACAAAGAAAAATTATTTGTTGCACTAGTGCCTCAAAAAGAGATTCCTAAATGTCCATAATAATTGTACCCAAATTGTACACCTGAGGGTAGTGGTTATGTATTTTATGAAATAGATCATTGATTGAGAAATTAAAGTTTTTCCAATATTATGGTCACAATATTTTGTACTTAGTCTATGCAAATGTCAGTGTCAAAACCATTTTAATTTTGTTATTACTTGGAGTAAATCATTAACCTTTATCTGAACCTAAAATACAAAGTACAGTAACTTAATTAGTTTTGTTTCTACTAAGTTAATACTGAAATGCTCTAATAAAGGTATAATCATCCTGTTTTTTTTTTTTTTTGTCATGCCTTTCTACTTAAGTTAGAACCAGTGTAGAGAGTTATAAAATCTGTAGGCTTAACTGGATAATATCACCGTCAAAATAATAATATTCCATATCTTCATGCATCATAAAACGAATACTGAGCTTAAACTGACATGTATGAACTCTTCTTCAAAGAAGGTCCTTTGCCCTTGCAAAGGGGCTCTTGATCTGAGGAATAGAGCGTTTTGTTCTCTTCCTCTAATTGAATATAAACAGTTTCCCTAACTCCCTCTCTCCATCTGACCTCTATAGGGAACTCCCTCAAAGAAAGTAATTTGATGTTGGTGAGGGTTTTTTTTTTATCAAAGGAATTGGACCTGTGCTCCAGTTCCTCAGTCTAAATGCCTTCCATTCTTCCAGTTGCAGTTAGAGCTCTACAGGTTTAGTACTCCACTCATGAATGCAATAATTTAGTTGGAAAATTTTGTAAAACCCAGCATTTCGACTGAGCAGAAAAATACTAGTCTATTTTAATACAGCTTCTGTCTTTTTCTTGACCACTTTCACTCTCATTCTCATGCCATTGCTGTGTACACAGATGGCTCTAAGTCTTCTGAGGGCGTAGGATTCGCAGCAGTGTTTCCGGACAGCATCGTACAAGGGCATTTACTATCTTCGGCTAGTATTTTTGCTGCTGAATTGTATGCCATCCTTACAGCACTTACCCATATTGCATCTATGCCTGTGTCATCATTTGTGGTTGTCTCAGACTCCCTTAGTGCTTTACAGGCTATACAGAAATTTGATACACCTCACCCCTTAGTCCTCCGTATCCAACTTTGGCTACGCCGCATCTTTACCAAGCATAAAGATATTGTTTTTTGTTGGGTCCCTGGTCATGTTGATGTACAGGGCAATGAACAGGCAGACACTGCTGCGCGGTCAGCAGTACATGACCTACCAGTTTCATGTAGAGGTATTCCATTTACGGACTATTTTGCTGCAATATCTTCCCAACTTCACACCCGTTGGCAACAACGTTGGTCTACTATGCTCGGCAACAAACTTCAATCTATTAAACCGAGTATAGGTTACTGGCCGTCTTCTTATCACCAGTGTCGAGGTTGGGAGACTACTCTCTCCCGTCTTCGCATTGGCCATACTCGTCTTACTCATGGATATCTCATGGAGAGGCGCCCTGCTCCTCTCTGTGAGAATTGCCAAGTTCTATTATCAGTCAGCCACATTCTGTTGGACTGCCCACTTTATCAACGAGAACGCAGAATTTACCTCCGTCGTAGTCTTCGCTCTGCTGCTCTCTCTTTACCTTCCCTTCTCGCTGATGGACCCACCTTTCATCCAGACTCTCTCATTGACTTTTTGACAACAACTGACTGACTTCACAAATTCTGATACCTTCAGCCCTTTCTACTTCAATCTCTTGCTACCCTCTACCCCCGTACTATCCCCTGCCCCGCTGTTTTCTGTAACCTACTGATCATCCCTCCTCCCTTCTGCCATCCAATACCCTCGCTTCCTTCCCTACCCTGCAGCGCTGTATAGCCCTTGTGGCTTAGCGCTTCTTTTTGATTATAATAATAATAATAATACAGCTTCTGTTGGCAGTGCTGTGGTGGTTGTCAGTGGAAATTGGATCATGTCAGGTGACCCTCCAGTAAAACAATGAGCGGTCATCTAGCTGGGCCTCTGATGGAGGAAGTACTGTTGGAGGTTGCCTGCAGATCCAATAGTAGCTGAAGGTGTACAATTAGTGGCACTTTTTGGTTTGCCCATGCTGTTATTAGCTGATTAAATTTATTATTGTTATCATCTGAAAGATTGAACAGTTAGTGCCCTTGTCTAATCAGGCAGATTTTCTAAACCTGGTCAGTCTATTCTGGAGGTGCTATTGTTAGTGTCCTCTTCAAGGGGGGGCTCCTTGGCGTGGTGAAGAGGCTCTTGGTCTGAGGAATTAGCCCTGTCGGTCTTCTTCCTCAGACCGAACCTAATTACCCCCCATTCTCCCCTCCGCTATCCCATCCTCCCCATCCTCCCCTTTTTCCATTCCTCCTCCTCCTCCTCACCCCTCCCTTTTGCCCTTCCTCTTTTTAGCCTTCGTGATTTCTCCCACAGGCGCGCTAGTTCCTAGGTAGGGGAAAGGACACCGGGGTCCATCCCATTCCGTTGAGGTTTCTTGGCGGTGGCGTAGTTTGCCGTGGAATCTGGATTGCCTAGGGATGTCCCGATCCCTCTCCGGTATCCCGGAGTGGCTTTGGGTGTCTTTTGGGCGACGGGTGTATCTCTGGAAGCCACCTTTCGGATTCCGGGGGTGGTGGCTGAAGGAGGTATGCTTTGTGGCGGATATCCGGCCGCCCTCTCTTTTGTCCACCGAGGTAGCTCGGCAGATGTGAGGTTGCTATCCCAGATTGCTGGTTTACTGGCATGAAGGGTAGGGTATGGCACGGGTTCCATGCTGCATCTGCGCTACTAGCGGTGTCGAGTCCTCTTGGGCGCGGAGGGGGATTTCCGGCCCTTTCATTCCTCCTGGGAACTATTCCTCCCCGCTCCCCCCTTTTTTTATTCTTTTTTTTATTTTTATTTTCTTTTCTTCTTTCTTTTTTTTTCTTAAAAACAAAAAGCAAAGGAGTAACCTAACCATGGCAGCCCTAGTCCATGAAACCACTACCCCCGGGCCCCTTCTTGATACCGCACCCCATTCTGACCCTGCCTTGTGTTTAGACCACTCTTCGGACACTCCTGATGCCCCTGTACCTCTTGCTGGTGCTGTTTCCTCACCCGCTTCAGGTACCGGGGCTTCGACTGACTCCTTCGATTTGTCTGAACTCCGCTCTCCTTTGACTATGCTTCCGGCTTCTCCCTCTATGGTACGGCAATTTTCGAATCGCCCACCCATTTCCTGCCGGACCAACTCCCGTCCTACTCCTAAACGCCAACGTCAATCTCCTGATGATGCTCCGTCGTTACCTTCCCATTCTACTCGGAAACGACCGACACGTCAAGCACTCCCTCTCCACGCTCAGTTTCGGACCACACAATGGACTAAATTCTTTACTTTAAGACCAACTTCTTCTTCTGCCTACCTTTCTGACCATAGTATTGCCAAAGCGCTCCTGCGTCATGTTGGCAGAGATATTTCATTTCACGCTCTCAAGAGCGGTACACGCATCGTCACTGTCCAGAATGCTACCCAAGCTCATGATCTTTCTCTCCTTTCGAATATCGATACTACTCCTATCACTATTGAAAAACATCTTTCTCTCAATTCTTGTAGTGGTACTGTCATTCTGCCCCATACCATAGTCCAACAGAATTTCCAGTCATGTGGCAATGACATTTTTGAACAGCTAGAACTCCAGGATCTCCCAATCCTCAAAGTAGACACTTATGTCCTTCCTGCCCGGGGGCGGAGACGTTACCCTTGCAATGTGGCCCGTTTAACTTTTGACAGCCGAGAACTCCCGTCCTCTGTATATGTCGCGGGACATCGGTTACAAGTTCGAAAGGTGATACCTACACCGCAACAATGTAGAAATTGCTGGCGTTTTGGTCACCCAGCGAAATATTGCAGATCTATGGCCGAATGCCCAGTCTGTGGTGCCGACAACCATTCTAATACATCTTGCAGTCAACCTCCATCTTGCCTTAATTGTAATGAAGCTCACCCTTCGTACTCCCGCCGTTGCCAGGTCTACTTAAATGAACGTGAAATCCGTTGCCTCAAAGAGGCAGAAGGTCTCCCTTATGCTATGGCAGTTACTCATCTCCGCCTCCAAGGGAGACTACCCCGTGTTTCTTATTCTCGTGTTTCCAAACGTCCCCCCACTTCTGGGGTCCCATCTTCTGCAGCCTCCTCTGTTGTTACCCCTCCCATAGCCACTACGGCATCTAATCCTTTTGCTGTCCTTGGCTCTGACGTCCCGACTACAACTCAGTCTGTTCTCACATCTTCGCGTCCTTCCTCACAAGCCCCAGTATCGACAAGACCTCGTACGACACCTAATACCAATCGCCCCTCTACTCAGAAGTCCAAAAAATCCACATTGCTCAAATCTTCTTTGCCCCTTCCTTCCCTTCTTCCACCTCCACACGTTACCTTTCCAGTCTCTGTACCTAGTTCTTCCCCTCTCTCTGGCTCTATTACAAGTGTGGAGATTCACCCTCCTCCTCGTACTATGCCTTCCACCCCCGTCCCCTCCCAAGTTTCTCCCTCTTCTGTCACCTCCCAGGTTTCTACCTCTTCTGTCCCCCCCCACACTTCATCTCCAGTCCCTTACACTTTTCCCTCCCCCTCTACTTTGGTACAGTCCATTACTGTCCCAATCTTTACTCACCCTCCTCCTCCTATCTCCAATATGGTTTCCCATACATCTTTGAATTCAGAAACGCTTGAAGCCATTTCAGAATATATTGCAGAGACTAAACCTTCAATGGACACTGATTCACTTCCTGTTCCTTCTCTTCCCTCTCCTCCATCTTCACAACCCCATTCTTCGCAACGCTCCGTTCCTTCGCTACTTGAACATCTTCCAATGCCACCACACGTTGACTTTTCTAACCCCTCTAGTCCGTAGGTGCCTTTACCTACAGATTCCTGATATTTTCTTCATCGCCAATCATGGCCTATTTACAGTGGAATATCCGCGGCCTCAGGGGTAATCGGGGTGAGCTTCAGATGTTGCTTTCCAGGTTTTCCCCTGTTGGTGCTTGCTTACAAGAACCAAAATTACACTCGGCTGTTTTCCAACCTATCTCAGGCTATAATTTATTGTATTCTTCGGATCCTTTCTCAGATGGGACCTTTAATGAAAGTGCCCTTCTTCTACGCAATGATATTCCGTACTGTCAGCTATTTGTCCATACCTCGCTGCATTACACTGCAGCCCGTATCCACTTGAATAAGTGGTTTACAATATGTTCTTTATATCTCTCTCCTTCTCGAGCATTTTCTATCCCAGACTTTGCCTTTCTTGTTTCATCCTTACCACCACCACTTCTGTTACTTGGTGATTTTAATGCCCACCATTTCCTCTGGGGGGGGTCTCATTGTGACTCACGTGGCATTCAGTTGGAGGCTTTTCTCGCCTCTCACCCCCTCCATGTTTTAAATACAGGTACTCCCACCCATTTTGATCCTCGTACTCATACTCTCTCTTGCATCGATCTATCAGTCTGCTCTTCCTCCACTGCACTAGACTTCACCTGGTCTGTTCTACCAGACTTACATGACAGCGATCATTTTCCGATCATTCTTACTTCTCCTTCCTATTCACCACCTTTCCGTAGCCCTCGCTGGCAATTTGATCGGGCAAATTGGGATCTTTACTCACACCTCACTGCTTTTAGTGAGGTTCCTTCTTCATCCTCCATTGATGAGCTCCTACACATCTTCTCGACGTCAGTTTATACCGCAGCTTCTCATTCTATACCCCAAACCTCAGGCAGGCATTCTCAGAAGTGCGTGCCTTGGTGGTCTCCCGCTTGTGCTCGTGCAGTACGTTTGAAGCGTGCTGCATGGGGCAGGTACCGGTACAATAGAACCGCTGAGAGACTTCTTGATTTTAAGCAGAAGCGTGCGATCGCTCGCCGTGTCATCCGTGAAGCTAAACGCACTTGTTGGCGAGACTATGTTTCCACCATCACCTCTGCTTCTTCTATGAGTGCAGTCTGGAAAAAAGTGAGGAAATTGAGTGGTAAATACTCTCCTGACCCAGCTCCTGTTCTACGGGTCGCTGGTGTTGATGTAGCAAACCCTCTCGACGTTGCCATTGAACTTGGCACACATCTGGTCCGTATTTCCCGAGGGCTCCATCTATGCCCCTCGTTTCTTTCCTCAAAGTCTGCCAGAGAGTTAGTGCCCTTGGACTTTTCTTCTCTCAGAGAAGAACAGTATAATGTGCCTTTTACACTTCAAGAACTGGAGGCAACGCTCTCAGCTTGCCGATCATCGGCAGCTGGGCCTGACGACATTCATATTCGTATGTTACAACATTTACATCGGTCAGCCCTTGTAGTCCTCTTACACCTCTTCAATCTTATTTGGGCACAAGGAGTTCTTCCCCAGCTGTGGAAATCTGCCATTGTTCTTCCTTTCCGCAAACCGGGTACTACTGGACATGATGCCTCCCACTATCGCCCCATCGCTCTTACTAGTGCAGTTTGCAAAGTGATGGAACGTCTCGTAAATCGACGTTTAATGTGGTATTTAGAGACACACAACAGTCTCTCCGCTAGTCAATATGGCTTTCGTAAGGGTCGTTCTACCATAGACCCCTTACTTCGCTTGGATACGTATGTTCGTAATGCCTTTGCGAATAATCACTCAGTTATTGCCATATTTTTTGACCTTGAGAAGGCATATGACACAACTTGGAGGTATAATATTTTGGCCCAGGCCCATTCCTTAGGCCTCCGAGGCAATCTACCATCCTTCCTTAAGAACTTTTTAACTGACAGACATTTCCGTGTTCGAGTCAATAATGTTCTTTCCCCGGACTTCGTCCAAGCTGAAGGTGTCCCTCAGGGATGTGTTCTAAGCACAACACTTTTTCTCCTTGCTATAAATGATTTGGCCTCTGTTCTTCCACCCAATGTTTGGTCATCACTCTATGTTGATGACTTCGCTATTGCTTGTGCAGGCGCTGACTGTCATCTTATTGCAGTTTCTCTCCAGCATGCGGTCGACCGTGTTTCCACTTGGGCCACCACGCATGGGTTTAAATTTTCAAGTACCAAAACTCACCAAATTACTTTCACTAGACGCTCTGTTATCTCCGATCATCCTTTGTACCTCTATGGCTCCCGTATCCCCGAACGTGATACAGTCAGGTTTCTAGGCCTTCTCTTTGACCGTCGGTTATCCTGGAAACCTCACATAACCTCTCTGAAGGCAATTTGTCACAGCCGGCTAAACCTTCTTAAAACCCTTGCTCATCTTTCCTGGGGAGCTGATCGTCGAACTCTGCTTCGCCTACATTCAGCCCTCGTTTTATCGAAACTCGATTATGGTGACCAGATTTATTCCGCGGCCTCTCCTGCTACTCTCTCTAGCCTTAACTCTATCCATCACCAAGGTTTACGTTTGTGCCTTGGTGCTTTTCGCTCTTCCCCTGTTGAGAGCCTCTATGCAGAAGCGAATGTTCCATCCTTGTCTGATCGCCGTGATGCCCATTGCCTTCGCTACTATGTACGCTCTCACGATCTACACAATCCTTCCATTTATAGAATCGTCACCGATATTAGTAGACATTCTTTATTCGTTCGCCGCCCCTGTTTGCTCCGTCCCTTTTCTCTTCGCCTACATTCACTCTTGTCTTCCCTTCAGTTACCACCTTTATATGTTCATGTAGCATCTCACTTTTCCCTACCCCCCTGGGAAGTTCCAGCTGTTCGGGTCTGTTCTTTCTCACTCCCTTGCTCGAAAGCTCAACTGCCTACGGTGGCTTCCCGCTCTCTTTTTCTTGATCACTTCCATTCCCATTCTCATGCCACTGCTGTGTACACAGATGGCTCTAAGTCTTCAGACGGCGTCGGATTCGCAGCAGTGTTTCCGGACAGCGTCGTGCGGGGACATTTACTATCTTCAGCTAGCATTTTTACTGCTGAACTGTATGCCATTCTTGCAGCACTTATTCGTATCGCATCTATGCCTATGTCATCATTTGTAGTAGTCTCAGACTCCCTTAGTGCTCTACAGGCTATACGAAAATTTGATACATCTCATCCCCTAGTTCTCCGTATCCAACTTTGGCTACGCCGTATCTCTACCAAACATAAAGATATTGTTTTTTGTTGGGTCCCTGGTCATGTCGACATACAGGGCAATGAACAGGCAGACACTGCTGCGCGGTCAGCAGTACATGACCTACCAATTTCCTATCGAGGTGTCCCATTTCTTGACTATTTTGCTACAATAGCTACCCACCTTCGCACCCGTTGGCAACAACGTTGGTCAACTCTGCTCGGTAACAAACTTCATTCTATTAAACCGAGCATAGGTTACTGGCCGTCTTCTTGTCATCAGTGCCGAGGTTGGGAGACCACTCTCTCCCGCCTTCGCATTGGCCACACTCGTCTTACTCATGGGTATCTCATGGAGAGGCACCCTGCTCCTCTCTGTGAGCAGTGTCAAGTTCCAGTATCGATTAGCCACATTCTGTTAGACTGCCCTCTCTATCAACGAGCACGCAGAATTTACCTCCAACGTCGTCTTTGTTCTACTACTCTCTCTTTACCTTCCCTTCTTGCTGATGGACCCTCCTTTAATCCTGACTCTCTCATTGACTTCTTGACAACGACTGATTTACTCCACAAACTCTGATGATACTTTTCGCACTCCCCTCAGCCCTTTCTAGTTCAGTCTCTTGCTGCCCTTTACCCTTTCACCATCCACTGCCCCGCTGTTATCCGTAACCTATTACTCATTCATCTCCCTTTTGCCACCTGATGCCCTCGCTTCCTTCCTGCCCTGCAGCGCTGTATAGTCCTTGTGGCTTAGCGCTTCTTTTTTGATTATAATAATAATAATAATAAGATTGAGATTAATATTTCTGTTTATGGTCAAATGGGTGAGTGAGTGTAAGTGTGAACCACCAGGTGGTATTCGTGTAGTTAGTTGATGGGGCGTATCAGGGAGATAAGATGTTTTCTAATGGTAGTTTTGAAGGTGATGAATGTGTCTGCAGTTCTAGAGTTCTCAGGTAGGGTGTTCCAGATTTTAGGGCCTTTGACATACATTGAATTTTTGTAAAGGTTTAGTCGGACACGGGGAATGTCGTAGAGATGTTTGTGTCTGGTGTTATGCCTGTGGGTTCTGTCACAACTATCAAGAAAGCATTTTAGGTCAAGGTTGATATTGGAGTTTAAGGTCCTGTAGATGTAGATTGCACAGTAGTAAGTGTGGATGTACTGAACAGGGAGTAAGTTTAGATCTATGAAGAGTGGGGAGGGGTGTTGCCAGGGATGAGATTTAGTGATTATTCTTACTGCAGCTTTTTGTTGGGTTATTATTGGCTTTAGGTGTGTTGCTGCAGTTGATCCCCAAGCACAAATAGCATAGGTGAGGTATGGATAAATAAGTGAGTGGTATAGTGTGAGAAGGGCATTTTGTGGCACGTAGTATCGTATCTTGGAGAGGATCCCAACCGTTTTGGATACTTTTTTGGTTATGTGTTGGATATGGGTGCTGATTGCCTCCCATTCCCCAAGGTGCTGTATAACCCTTAACCTTTGACACAGACCCTCTGATGTTTTGACAGCAAATTATTTATTACACAAACTTTGATGTACTTTCTTTAGCACTTTACACTGCCCTTACTAACTCTACCTATTATACTCTCCACCCTCGTTAGTCTCTCATCAAACCTATTAAACCTTTAGCATGCCCTACCCTGCAGCGCTGTATGACCCTTGTGGGTTTAGTGCTTAGTTATGATTATAATAATGTATAACCCTAATAGGTTTAGTGCTTACCTAGTAAATAAAAATATGACTTGTCTCCCATTTCCCCAGACACATTATGACCCTTACATGTTTATCTCTTACCCATGGATGTGATGAATACATAATTTGCTGCAAATCTCAAGGAAGGTATATTGCTTAATGCAGGTGAGAGGCTCTTGCCCAAGGAATTCGACCAATCCTCTCCTTACCTGGAGGGTGTTCACCAGGGGTCGAGTGTACACAGATGGCTCTAAGTCTTCAGACGGCGTTGGATTCGCAGCAGTGTTTCCGGACAGCGTCGTGCGGGGGCATTTACTATCTTCAGCTAGCATTTTTACTGCTGAACTGTATGCCATTCTTGCAGCACTTATTCGTATCGCATCTATGCCTGTGTCATCATTTGTAGTAGTCTCAGACTCCCTTAGTGCTCTACAGGCTATACGAAAATTTGATACATCTCGTCCCCTAGTTCTCCGTATCCAACTTTGGCTACGCTGTATCTCTACCAAACATAGAGATATTGTTTTTTGTTGGGTCCCTGGTCATGTCGACGTACAGGGCAATGAACAGGCAGACACTGCTGCGCGGTCAGCAGTACATGACCTACCAATTTCCTATCGAGGTGTTCCATTTCTGGACTATTTTGCTGCAATAGCTACCCACCTTCGCACCCGTTGGCAACAACGTTGGTCAACTCTGCTCGGTAACAAACTTCATTCTATTAAACCAAGCATAGGTTACTGGCCGTCTTCTTGTCATCAGTGCCGAGGTTGGGAGACCACTCTCTCCTGCCTTCGCATTGGCCACACTCGTCTTACTCATGGGTATCTCATGGAAAGGCACCCTGTTCCTCTCTGTGAGCAGTGTCAAGTTCCAGTATCGATTAGCCACATTCTGTTAGACTGCCCTCTCTATCAACGAGCACGCAGAATTTACCTCCAACGTCGTCTTCGTTCTACTACTCTCTCTTTACCTTCCCTTCTTGCTGATGGACCCTCCTTTAATCCTAACTCTCTCATTGACTTCTTGACAGCGACTGATTTACTCCACAAACTCTGATGATACTTTTCGCTCTCCCCTCAGCCCTTTCTAGTTCAGTCTCTTGCTGCCCTTTACCCTTTCACCATCCACTACCCCACTGTTATCCGTAACCTATTACTCATCCATCTCCCTTTTGCCACCTGATGCCCTCGCTTCCTTCCTGCCCTGCAGCGCTGTATAGTCCTTGTGGCTTAGCGCTTCTTTTTGATTATAATAATCCAGGGGTCGATGCTACTGCGGCTCAGTCCATGACCAGACCTCTTTCCCATTATTATTATTATAATCAAGGGGGAAGTGCTAAACCCGGAGGATTATACAGCGCTTTGGGGGGAGGATGTGGAAGGCATTCAGGCTTAATTCAGGGAACTGGAGCACAGATCAAATTCCCTAAATCAAGAGCCCCTCACCAACATCAAGGAACCTTCTTTGAGGGGACCTCTTTCCCAGACATTGAATATCCCCTGCAGATTAGTGCTTCTCAGTGAATGCAATAGTTATATATTTCTACTTTTATTCTCTCTGCAGCCACACTTGCTGTTCTCCCTTTCCTCAGACTGAGTTTGATTACTTTCCAGGTCTTCTGCTATGCTGTACTTTTCCTGTCCTTGTACCCAAAATTTTGAATGCTTTGGCTGTATGACCCTGGTGAGTTTAGCACTTAGTTTTGATTATAAGAATAATAGTAATAATATTGACTACTTTGAGACTGTGTTTTGGATTTTAACTGTGGACTGCACTGTGTGTGTGTTTCCCATCCTCTTCACTTTACACTGACTAATTTTTTGCATTTCTACTGTTATTTTTTACGTCTTGCATTTTTGTATATCTATTGGTTTAGCACTTCTTTTTGATTATAATAATTGTATATTCTAATTTTTTTATATATCCATCTACTACAATGTTGTATGTTTATTTTTCATAAGTCCATTGACTTTATATATTTATTGCTTTATGTTGATAGTACATTTATGTATGACATTTCCTATATGGAGACGAATGGTTTTTGGGACCTGACGAGCTGTTGGAGTGTGAGCAGGGTAATATTTTGTGAAGGGATTAGTCCTGGAAATGGGAAGTATACAATGCCTACACTTTAAAGGAGGGGTTTAGGATATTGGCAGTTTGGAGGGACATCTAAATTGTTGTATCTGAGCAACTCTGCAAAGACAGTGATTATGTATGAGCGATGGTGAAAGTGTTTTTCTTTCTGTTTGGGTTGCCCTGCTTTGGTGGGAAGCAGCCGGTGTTAAAAAAATTCCTATACATCAGGCTGTAGTCTATATTATACAGTCATTCTTTCGTAATGTGGCTTTTTTAATGTAACACTGTTGCTCTTTAATGAATCTTGTGTTTTTTTGCTGTGTTCATTTTTTTATTGGAATAGTACCCAGGAATTTTTGTGCCTCTGCTGACTTTTTGTGCCATCGTGACTTATACCACCATTAATTTTTAGATTTTTTGGGGGCCCATGTTGTCTTCACCAGTGTTGTCTATTTATATCCAATTGTCTCTGTACCTCATTTATTTGTATGCCCATTAAATGGAACTACTCTCATTGGGATTGAATCTGATTGCCTCCCATTTTTCTGGAGCCGAATAATTATGAACCCCAGTCTATACCTCATTGATTTTTGTACCTCTCTCTGTACATCATTGTACTGTATCTGTACTCCCATTACCCCTTTTCCCCATTACCTATGTACCTCATTGTTTTGTACTTGTATCTACTCCATTACCTCTGTACTCCAGTCTCCACCCTAGTACCTTTATACCCCATTTTTATACCCTACTGTTATCCCTTTGCCTCTACCCAATTTTCTTTATGTACCACATTGCTTTTGCAACCCTTTGTTTCTACCCTATTGTTTTTGTGACCCTGTTGACTTTGTGCACTACTGTTGATTTCTCTGATGCTTGTTTCTCATGCACAATGCTGTGTTACTCTCCTAGGCTTGGCACATCATAATAAGTAATAATAATAATACGTAATGAAATTCTTGACTACTTAGCTGGATAACTGTTAGTCACAAATCTTTGTAACTCCTCCAGTTACAAAGACTGCAACCAACCATACATAAGATAAACATAGAATTTTAATCACTAGGGTACCTGGATACAGGAGGTTTCTTAGATATATGTATGGCAGTTCAATAATATTAATGGTATGTCAAGAACCCTAATCATAACTTCCTTAATGGAGGGGATGGGGGTGAAGTATACCTTGATCATGAAGGGCTCTTGATCAGGATTAGAGAAACTTGCCTCTTATTTGGATCAAACCTGATTACTTTTTATCTTCTAGTTGCCGTATAAATAAATATTGTACTTTGAATATAATTCCCACATAATTTGTGTTTTACCAACGCTCTTATATGGGTGTGAAGCATGGGTGATGAATGTTGCAGCGAGGAGAAGGCTGGAGGCAGTGGAGATGTCATGTCTGAGGGCAATGTGTGGTGTGAATATAATGCAGAGAATTCGTAGTTTGGAAGTTAGGAGGAGGTGCGGGATTACCAAAACTGTTGTCCAGAGGGCTGAGGAAGGGTTGTTGAGGTGGTTCGGACATGTAGAGAGAATGGAGCGAAACAGAATGACTTCAAGAGTGTATCAGTCTGTAGTGGAAGGAAGGCGGGGTAGGGGTCGGCCTAGGAAAGGTTGGAGAGAGGGGGTAAAGGAGGTTTTGTGTGCGAGGGGCTTGGACTTCCAGCAGGTATGCATGAGCGTGTTTGATAGGAGTGAATGGAGACAAATGGTTTTTAATACTTGACGTGCTGTTGGAGTGTGAGCAAAGTAACATTTATGAAGGGGTTCAGGGAAACCGGCAGGCCGGACTTGAGTCCTGGAGATGGGAAGTACAGTGCCTGCACTCTGAAGGAGGGGTGTTAATGTTGCAGTTTAAAAACTGTAGTGTAAAGCACCCTTCTGGCAAGACAGTGATGGAGTGAATGATGGTGAAAGTTTTTCTTTTTCGGGCCACCCTGCCTTGGTGGGAATCGGCCAGTGTGATAATAAAAATAAAAATATTTTTCCTACGTGTAGATGTGTGGTCAAAACAAAGAATTAACACTTTAACATGTGAATCACTTCATTTGCTTTTTAAATGAATTGCAGATCCTGTAGAGGTTCCTCAGTAAATTGTTTCGCCTTATTGGTATATCCCGTAAAAAAAAAAAAAACTCATCATAGGATGTGTAGTATATGTGACAGTTGTAGCACTGGCTCATACTGAAGGACGGCACTGTATGACCCTTATGAGTTTAGCGCTTAATTATGATTATAAATCATACTGAAGTAATTGGGTTCAATCTTGTGAGAGGTGAAATGTATGGGTAATTCTGTTGTCGCTATGTGCCCATGTTCACCTAGAAGTAAAGAGGGTGTTAATCGACTGTTGTCATTCTTGAGGGTGGTAATAACTTTAAGTAAGACTGGTTTGAAGCGAGCTGAAGTATGGTAACAGCTTAGCTTGTAAATAAATCAGGTATGGTGATAACAGATCAACAAAAAGTCCTGTGATATTTATACACCTGAAGAAGCAACATTTAAGATGTGCTATCACTTGTGATTCTACAGGACACACCACAACATCTGGCTAAGTCTTCTACCACAACACAGCCACTCCACCTGGCTGATTCTCCCCCTCCCCACAACACAGCCACTCCACCTGGCTGATTCTCCCCCTCCCCACAACACAGCCACTCCACCTGGCTGATTCTCCCCCTCCCCACAACACAGCCACTCCACCTGGCTGATTCTCCCCCTCCCCACAACACAGCCACTCCACCTGGCTGATTCTTCCCCTCCCCACAACATAACCACTCCACCTGGTTGAGTCTCCCCCTCCCTACAACAACTACTCCACCTGGCTGAGTCTCCCATTCCCCACAAAACCGCCAATCCACCTGGTTGTCCCCCTCCCAACAACACAACCACTCCATCTGTCTGAATCTCCCCCTCCCCACAAAACCAATCCACCTGGTTGAGTCTCCCCCTCCTTACAACAACTACTACACCTGGCTGAGTCTCCCATTCCCCACAAAACCGCCAATCCACCTGGTTGCCCCCTCCCTACAACACAACCACTCTACCTGGCTGAGTCTCCCCCCCTCCCCACAACACAACCGCTCCATCTGGCTGAGTCCCCCCTCCCACAACACAGCCACACCACCTGGCTGAGTCTCCCCCCTCCCAACAACACAGCCACTCCACCTGGCTGAGTCTCCCCCTCCCCACAGCACGGCCACTCCACCTGGCTGGCCAAAACCAACACCACATGGTTTGCCTCAGAGCCACACACACACTACCTAGCCAGCCCTCCACCAACACAACCACCTGGCTGGCTCCCACCAACACACACATCATCTAGCTAGCCCCCACCAACACAACCATTTGGCTGGTCCCCACCAACACACACCACCTCTCTGCCCCTCCACCAACACACCCACCACCTTTCTGCCCCCCCACCAACACACCCACCACCTCTCTGCACCCCCACCAACACACCCACCACCTCTCTGCACCCCCACCAACACACCCACCACCTCTCTGCACCCCCACCAACACACCCACCCCCACTCTGCACCCCCACCAACACACCCACCACCTCTCTGCACCCCCACCAACACACCCACCACCTCTCTGCACCCCCACCAACACACCCACCACCTCTCTGCACCCCCCACCAACACACCCACCACCTCTGCCCCCCCACCAACACACACACACCACCTCTGCCCCCCCACCAACACACACACACCACCTCTGCCCCCCCACCAACACACACACACCACCTCTCTAGCCCCCACCAACACACCACCTCTGCCCCCCACCAACACACACATCACCTCTCTGCCCCCAACACACCACCTGGCTGCCCCCCCCCACACCACACCACCTGGTGCCCCCCACACCACACCACCTGGCTGCCCCCCCCCCCACACCAACACACCACCTGGCTGGGTGAGGCATCAACGAGCAAAATCAAATCGCGTTGATAGTCAAACATCTTGTAATTAATCGTTGCGTTTATCAAACAGCACCTTGACTTCTTTGCAAATATCTTGAACTGACCAGTAAGTAATGTTATGAAGCAAAAAATAATTTTGTACAGGGGATGGTGAACTTGGACCTCGTTAAACAAGATACTTTATGAAGAATTCTAGTGAAGGAAGTTCCATGAAAGCTGGTCCGCGCTGCTTAAATGATGTGTCATAATTTTGCTCAGTTGTGCTCTAGACACCAGAAGGAGGAGATGTACGTACTCGCTCTGCTTATAAGTTTTGACTACATTTATTTTTTTTATATCAAGGTATTGTTACATTGTGAGGCTGGGTAAATATGTATCTAGTCCATATGTATATTCTGTAGTTATATGGGAGATGATGGGAATATTCTATTATTTTGGGTTCAGGCAGTACTGGAGGATTTCTTTACAGTATGTTGCAACATTTTACAACCTCTAGCGTGGCTTAGCGCTTCTTTTTGATTATAATAATAATAGCGTGGCTTAGCGCTTCTTTTTGATTATAATAATAATACAACCTCTAGAGCTGTGTGACCCTTTTGAGTTTAGCGCTTAATTTTATCATAATTTTTATTGTACAGCTTCTAGTCCATGATGAAAAACTATTCAATATTAATATCGATTTGTTCAGATTTCTATGGATGAAATCCCTCTTCAAGGGGGGCTCCTTGGCGTGGTGAAGAGGCTCTTGGTCTGAGGAATTAGACCTATCGGTCTTCTTCCTCAGACCGAACCTAATTACCCCCCAATCTCCCCTCCCCTATCCCATCCTCCCGATCCTCCCCTTTTTCCTTTCCTCCTCCTCCTCCCCACTCCTCCCTTTTGCCCTTCCTCTTTTTGTCCTTTGGGATTTCTCCCACAGGCGCGCTAGTTCCTGGGTAGGAGAAAGGACACCGGGGTCCATCCCATTCCGTTGAGGTTTCTTGGCGGTGGCGTAGTTTGCCGTGGAATCTGGATTGCCTAGGGATGTCCCGATCCCTCTCCGGTATCCCGGAGTAGCTTTGGGTGTCTTTTGGGCGACGGGTGTAGCTCTGGAAGCCACCTTTCGGATTCCGGGGGTGGTGGCTGAAGGAGGTATGCTTTGTGGCGGATATCCGGCCGCCCTCTCTTTTGTCCACCGAGGTAGCTCGGCAGATGTGAGGTTGCTATCCCAGATTGCTGGTTTACTGGCATGAAGGGTAGGGTATGGCACGGGTTCCATGCTGCATCTGCGCTACTAGCGGTGTCGAGTCCTCTTGGGCGCGGAGGGAGATTTCTGGCCCTTTCATCCCTCCTAGGAACTATCCCTCCCCGGTCCCCCCTTTTTTTTTCTTTTTTTTATTTTTATTTTCTTTTCTTCTTTCTTTTTTTTTCTTAAAAACAAAAAGAAAGAAGTAACCTAACCATGGCAGCCCTAGTCCATGAACCTGGTACCCCCGGGCCCCTTCTTGATACCGCACCCCATTCTGACCCCGCCTCGTCTTTGGACCACTCTTCAGACATTCCTCATGCCTCTGTACCTATTGCCGGTGCTGTTTCCTCACCCGCTTCAGGTACTGAGGCCTCGACTGACTCCTTCGATTTATCAGACCTTCGCTCTCCTCTGACTATGCTTCCGGCCTCTCCCTCTACGGTGCGGCAATTTTCAAATCGCCGACCCGTTCCACGTCGGACCAACTCTGGTCCCACGCCTAAACGTCAACGACAATTACCTGCTGATGATACTTCTCCACCTTCACCTTCTCGTTCTTCTCAGAAACGATCGACACGTCCTTCACTACCTTTCCACGCTCAGTTTCAGACTGAACAGTGGACTAAATTCTTCACTTTACGACCAACTTCCTCTACTGCCTATCTTTCTGACCATAGTATTGGCAAGGCACTCCTACGCCATGTTGGTAAAGATATTTCTTTTCATGCTCTTAAGAGCGGTACGCGCATCATTACCGTACAGAATGCTACCCAGGCTCGTGAGCTCTCTCGTCTTTCCCATATAGATACTGTTCCTGTCACCCTTGAAAAACATCATTCCCTCAATTCTTGTAGTGGTACCGTTATTCTGCCCCATACCATAGTTCAACAAAATTTCCAGACATGTGGCACCGACATTCTAGAACAGCTGGAACTCCAAGATCTCCCAATCCTCAAGGTAGACACTTACGTTCTTCCTGCCCGTGGGCGGAGACGATACCCTAGCAATGTGGCTCGTTTAACTTTTGACAGCCGAGAACTCCCATCCTCCGTTTATATAGCAGGACATCGGTTACAAGTTCGAAAGGTGATCCCTACACCACAACAGTGTAGAAATTGCTGGCGATTTGGCCATCCAGCGAAATATTGCAGATCTATCGCCGAATGCCCAGTCTGTGGTGCCGATGACCATTCTAATACGTCTTGCAATCGATCTCCCTCTTGCCTTAACTGTCATGAGGCTCACCCTTCGTACTCTCGCCGTTGTCAGGTCTATTTAAACGAGCGGGAAATCCGTTACCTCAAAGAGACAGAAGGTCTCCCTTATGCCATGGCAGTTTCTCATCTCCGCCTCCAAGGGAGACTCCCACGTGTTTCTTATTCCCGTGTTTCAAAACGTCCCCCCACTTCTGGTATCCCATCTTCTACACCCACCTCTGTGGTTACCTCTCCCATAATCACTCCTGTATCTAATCCTTTTGCTGTCCTCGGCTCAGACGTCCCTACTTCAACGCCTCAGTCTAATCTCGCTTCTTCGAGTTCTCTCTTACAAGCCTCAGTATCGACGAGACCTCGTACGACACCTCTTCCCAATCGTCCCTCTACTTCTCAAAAGTCAAAAAAAGGTCCGGTAACACCTCCTACCCATCTTCCACCTCCTCATTTTACCCTCCCTGTCTCTGTCCCTAGTTCTTCCCCTCTCACTGGCTCAGTTACAAGTGCAGAGGTTCACCCTCCTCCTCGTAATGTACCTTCCTCCCCTGTTCCCTCCCAAGTTTCTTCCTCTTCTGCCACCTCCCAGGTTCCTGTCTCTTCTGTCCCCTGCCACGCTTCTCCAGTTCCCTCCACCCTTTCGCCCCCCCCTACCTTGGTACAGTCCAATACAGTTCCAATCTTTACTCATCCTCCCCCTACCATTCCCAATATTGTCTCCCATACGACATCTCTGAATTCCGAAACACTTGAAGCAATCTCTGAATATATTGCAGAGACCAAACCATCAATGGACACTGATCCACCTTCCGCTCTTCCTCTCTCCTCTGCTCCATCTGCGCAACTCCTTTCTTCACAGCGCACCGTTCCTTCGCTGCTTGAACATTTTCCACTGCCTCCGCATGTGGACTTTTCTAACCCTTCTAGTCCGTAGGAACCCTTACCTGCAGATTTCAAGTATCTTTATCATTGCCAATCATGGCCTTTTTACAGTGGAATATACGCGGCCTCAGGGGTAATCGGGGTGAGCTTCAGATGTTACTCTCCCAGTTTGCCCCTGTTGGTGTTTGCTTACAGGAACCAAAATTACACTCTGCTGTTATTTCTCACATCTCAGGCTATAATTTATTGTATTCTTCAGATCCTTTTCCTGATGGGACCTTTAATGAAAGTGCCCTTCTTCTCCGCACTGATATTCCGTACCATCAGCTATTTGTTCATACTTCGCTGCATTACACAGCAGCCCGTATCCACTTACATAGGTGGTATACGCTCTGTTCTTTATATATCTCTCCTTCTCGGGCATTATCTATTCCGGATTTTGCCTTCCTTGTTTCGTCATTACCGCCACCGATTCTGTTACTTGGTGATTTTAATGCCCACCATTTCCTCTGGGGAGGGTCTCACTGTGATTCCCGTGGAATTCAGTTAGAGGCTTTTCTTGCCACCCACCCCCTCCATGTTTTAAATACAGGTACTCACACCCATTTTGATCCTCGGACTCATACTCTCTCTTGCATCGATCTCTCAGTTTGCTCTTCCTCCGCCGCATTAGACTTTACTTGGTCTGTTCTCCCGGACTTACATGACAGTGATCATTTCCCAATCATTCTTACTTCCCCTTCATATTCGCCACCTCTTCGCACCCCACGCTGGCAATTTAATCGGGCAAATTGGAACCTTTACTCACACCTGACTGTTTTTAAAGAGGTTCCTTCTTCGTCCTCCATCGATGAGCTTTTACACCTCTTCTCGTCCTCCGTTTTCACCGCAGCTTCTCATTCTATACCCCAAACTTCGGGCAGGCATTCTCAGAAATGCGTGCCTTGGTGGTCTCCTGCTTGTGCTCGTGCAGTACGTTTGAAACGCGCTGCATGGGGCAGGTACCGGTACAATAGAACCACAGAGCGACTCCTTGATTTTAAACAGAAGCGTGCGATCGCTCGCCGTGTCATCCGTGACGCTAAACGCACTTGCTGGCGAGATTATGTCTCCACCATCACCTCTGCTTCCTCTATGAGTGCAGTCTGGAAAAAAGTACGAAAACTGAGTGGTAAATATTCTCCTGACCCGGCTCCTGTTCTGCGGGTTGCCGGTGTTGATATAGCAAACCCACTAGATGTTGCCAATGAAATTGGCAATCATCTGGTCCGTATTTCTCAGGGACTCCATCTATGCCCCTCATTTCTTTCCTCAAAGTCTGCCAGAGAGTTAGCACCCTTGGACTTTTCTTCTCTCAGAGAAGAACAGTATAATGTGCCTTTTACACTTCAAGAACTGGAGGCAACACTCTCAGCTTGTCGATCATCGGCAGCTGGGCCCGACGACATTCATATTCGTATGCTACAACATTTACATCAGTCAGCCCTTGCAGTCCTATTACGCCTTTACAATCTTATTTGGTCACAAGGAGTTCTTCCACAGCTGTGGAAATCCGCCATTGTTCTCCCTTTCCGCAAACCAGGCACTACGGGACATGAAACCTCCCACTATCGTCCCATTGCTCTTACCAGTGCAGTTTGCAAAGTAATGGAACGTCTAGTAAATAGACGTTTAGTGTGGTATTTAGAGACACACAACAGTCTCTCCACTCGTCAATATGGCTTTCGTAAGGGACGTTCTACCATAGACCCCTTACTGCGCTTGGATACGTATGTTCGTAATGCCTTTGCGAATAACCACTCAGTTATTGCCATATTTTTTGACCTTGAGAAGGCATATGACACAACTTGGAGGTATAATATTTTAGCCCAAGCCCACTCCTTAGGCCTTCGAGGCAATCTACCATCCTTCCTTAAGAACTTTTTAACTGACAGGCATTTCCGTGTTCGGGTTAATAATGTGCTCTCCCCGGACTTTGTCCAAGCTGAAGGTGTCCCCCAGGGATGTGTTCTGAGCACAACACTTTTTCTCCTTGCTATTAATGATTTGGCCTCTAGTCTTCCATCAAATATTTGGTCATCACTCTATGTTGATGACTTCGCTATTGCCTGTGCAGGCGCTGACTGTCACCTCCTTACAGTTTCTCTCCAGCATGCAGTCGACCGTGTTTCCAATTGGGCCACCACACATGGGTTTAAATTTTCCAGCACTAAAACCCACCAAATCACTTTCACTAGACGCTCTGTCATCTCTGATCATCCTTTGTACCTCTATGGCTCACGTATCCCTGAACGTGATACAGTCAAGTTTCTGGGCCTCCTCTTTGATCGTAGGTTATCCTGGAAACCTCACATTACCTCTCTGAAGGCAACTTGTCACAGCCGGCTGAACCTTCTTAAAACCCTTGCTCATCTTTCGTGGGGAGCTGATCGTCGAACCCTCCTTCACCTACATTCCACCCTTATTTTATCGAAACTTGATTATGGTGACCAGATCTATTCAGCGGCATCTCCTGCTACTCTCTCTAGCCTTAACCCCATTCATCACCAAGGATTACGTTTATGCCTTGGTGCTTTTCGCTCTTCCCCTGTCGAAAGCCTCTATGCAGAAGCGAACGTTCCATCCTTATCCGATCGCCGTGATGCCCATTGCCTGCGCTACTATGTACGCTCTCATGATCTCCGCAATCCTTCCATTTATAGAATGGTCACTGATATTAGTAGACATTCTTTATTTGTTCGCCGCCCCTGCTTACTCCGTCCCTTCTCTCTTCGCCTTCATTCGCTCTTGTCTTCTCTTCAACTACCACCTTTCTATGTACATGTAGCATCTCACTTTTCCCTACCCCCCTGGGAAGTTCCAGCTGTTCGAGTCTGTTCTTTCTCCCTCCCTTGCTCGAAAGCCCAACTGTCTACGGTCGCTTCCCGCTCTCTTTTTCTTGACCACTTTCACTCTCATTCTCATGCCATTGCTGTGTACACAGATGGCTCTAAGTCTTCTGACGGCGTAGGATTCGCAGCAGTGTTTCCGGACAGCGTCGTACAAGGGCATTTACTATCTTCAGCTAGTATTTTTACTGCTGAATTATATGCCATCCTTACAGCACTTATCCGTATTGCATCTATGCCTGTGTCATCATTTGTGGTTGTCTCAGACTCCCTTAGTGCTTTACAGGCTATACAAAAATTTGATACACCTCACCCCTTAGTCCTCCGTATCCAACTTTGGCTACGCCGCATCTTTACTAAGCATAAAGATATTGTTTTTTGTTGGGTCCCTGGTCATGTTGACGTACAGGGCAATGAACAGGCAGACACTGCTGCGCGGTCAGCAGTACATGACCTACCAGTTTCTTATAGAGGTATTCCATGTACGGACTATTTTGCTGTAATATCTTCCCACCTTCACACCCGTTGGCAACAACGTTGGTCTACTATGCTCGGCAACAAACTTCAGTCTGTTAAACCGAGTATAGGTTACTGGCCGTCTTCTTATCACCAGTGTCGAGGTTGGGAGACTACTCTCTCCCGTCTTCGCATTGGCCATACTCGTCTTACTCATGGATATCTCATGGAGAGGCGTCTTGCTCCTCTCTGTGAGAATTGCCAAGCTCCATTATCAGTCAGCCACATTCTGTTGGACTGCCCACTTTATCAACGAGCACGCAGAATTTACCTCTGTCGTCGTCTTCGCCCCGCTGCTCTCTCTTTACCTTCCCTTCTCGCTGATGGACCCACCTTTCATCCGGACTCTCTTATTGACTTTTTGACAACGACTGACTTACTTCACAAATTCTGATACTTTCAGCCCTTTCTACTTGTATCTCTTGCTACCCTCTACCCCCGTACTATCCCCTGCCCCGCTGTTTTCTGTAACCTGCTGATCATCCCCCCTCCCTCCTGCCATCCAATTCCCTTGCTTCCTTCCCTACCCTGCAGCGCTGTATAGCCCTTGTGGCTTAGCGCTTCTTTTTGATTATAATAATAATAATATGGATGAAATCGTGCACATGAAATATCAAGAGATATCTTATTTTTAAACGATTTTGTTACTAACCCTTTAATAAGGAATAGTTTAAGATTTGAGTTAGAATTTCAGTTTGTTTTATAAGAAATCATTGTGGCTTAGCGCTTCTTTTTGATTATAATAATAATAATTATAAGAAATCAATATACAAAGGGTTTATATGTTTAGCAGCTTTAGGTATTTGTAGAATGATGTAAGTTGCTCCTTAGCGCTTCTTTTTTGATTATAATAATAATAATGTAAGTTGCTCAAACTGGAGTTAGATACGAGGACTGACTTGCTGTGTCAAGGTTGACAACATTATGGCCGCCAAGCAATTAAAATAATCCCTAAAAATGGAATTAAAGCCTCACCATCTAAGAAAAAGTACACGTGTATATATCCTGTAGTTCATTGTTGTGTCATACATAAATACTTTAAGTGAGATATAGATGAGAGAGGATAATGGTAAGCAGTGTGTATTGCCCCTGGCTCGTGTCATACTTTGTATTAAGAGTTTGGTTTCTAATATATTTTGAATATTTTGTTACTTTAAAACCTTGGAGGATGGCCTGAGTATATTTACAAAGTAGTTTCTTCAAGAGGAACGATGCTGCACAAGTGGAAGTTAAAATCTGAGATGAGTAACAATGACATTATTTAACCTCTAACTTTAAAGTAGCAAAACTCCTCCCGTTTCGCCGGGCAGGCGAGACGTATGAAAAATATAATCTCCTTAATTAAACCTAATATCTATGTTCACCAAGCAGTAAATAGGTATTTGGGTGTTAGGAGTCTCATTCTGGAGAATAGTAATGCCATAGCTAGGCGGCCAAGCTTTGAAATAGGTGAAGCAGAATAACAGTTCTTAGCTGTGATGTTACTTAAAAAAAAATGGGACGAGGTTGAAGAGGTAAGTTTATTTAGGTACAGGTACACATAAGTACAATTTTCATATATAGTAACATATGTGTAAATTACCTAGGATAACCCCAAAAATCAGACAATGACTTATTTCTGCTGGAGTCCATACATGATTTTAAAAATTGGTATGGTAGGAGTCAATGGGTTATACCTCACATACAGCTTGTGGAGTGCATCAGTTTGTAGAGTGCTTAATATTTAGGCTGATTGTTTTTAAGAACTATACAGAACTTTTTAAAATTACGGTTAAAGAGGTAATTAGTGTGAGCAGTGTTTACAAATCACTTACTATACCCAAGTGTGTAATATTATCTTGCAAATAACGTGTGCACAGGAAACAACGTGATGCTGGGGTTGAGGTTTGTAGTGTGGCTGTTGCTGGTAGTGGTCACAGCAACACAAGGAAGCTTTCACTCACACCAAGTCTCCACCAGGCCGCCTTGCTTGGGGAACAACCACCTATCCAGGTAATGGTAGGTAGGTATAATATTTGTCAGGAAACGGGACAAATGTTTCTTGACGTGGGTTTTAGTCATATGATGACCTGCAGCTGGAGCTTCTGATCATCTGACCTAGGTCTTCCGCTGGCTTACCGGTCAATCCTTTTAAAAAATATGGTTGATTATAACAATTAATTCATCCAGGGTAATGCATCTCCCTCTCACTTACATAATATAGTCAACGAAATCTTTCTCCCCTTATCTTTAATTCCCCTCAGAGAAGGTTCCTTAATGTTGGTGAGGGGCTCTCGATATAGGGAATTGGATCTGTGCTCCAGTTCCCTGAATTAACCCTGAATATCTTCCACATACCCCCCACAGGCGCTGTGTAATCGTACGGGTTTAGCACTTCCCCATGATGATGATAATGATCATATCAAGATGTGATGTGTAAAACAATAGTTCACAAAGACCTTTTAAGTTTATAACTTTCGTAAATTTAGCCTCGGTTGTCGTTTGAAAAACTGTTTTGAAAATTTTAAGTCAAAATGTTTTGCAGGCACGGATCCCAAACTTTGTTGTAGGATCCCCTCAGGGAAGGTTCCTTGATGTTGGTGAGGGGCTCTTGATTTAGGAAATTGGATCTGTGCTCCAGTTCCCCAAATTAAGCCTGAATGCCTTCCACATTCCCCCCCAGGCGCTGTATAACCCTACGGGTTTAGCGCTTCCCCTTGATTATAATAATGTAGGATGGTTGAGCATCTATTGACAGTAGAAACCCTTGGGCTTGGGTTGGAGACCCTTGAATTAGGGTTAGATACCAGTGTGTAAAGAGTATAAGAGAGGAAGAAGTATTTGGTTGCAGCTGTTCCTGAACCAGTGGTTACGTGCAGTATGTACACTACTTCACCAAGACTGGTTCAACCTCCTCGAGACTACCCGCAACTCCATCACCTTCAACTATGCTTGTAAGTACCTCTTACACTTCTATGTTTACCTATAGTCGGTTTTCAGAGTTGTATTCTTGAAGCTAGGACTGAATGACCCTTGAAGGGTTTAATGCTATCCGTGAATATAATTACATAGCGACTGATCAGTTAAGCTATTGCTGTTTGTAACTAAAGTCAACATTGTACAGCCTGGCCGATCTGGTATAGCATGCAGGGAACCAATTGAATTTTTTCCTTAATGATTCTACTGTAATTCCGGAAATATATTTGTTCTTTTGGAAGGGTGTACCTATAACTTTATGCCTCTGACATTGTTACTTAAATGTTTTAGTTTAATATTTTCATTACGCACTCCATACCCATCCTGTGAGCGGTAGTCAAAAGATTACAGAGGTACATAATGGGTCCAAGGACTGGGCCGCAAAGTTTTGATAGCTGAACTAGTTACAAAGGTAGCGAGTTCCAGATAGATCTGGTCACACTCATGACCAAGTTACAAGGGTAATGAATCATCTACACATCTATACATGGTTACAAACATGATTGTCATGAGTTATTAGTGCAAATATTAATTGGGACACACACACAGGTGGAGGAGGTGAAGAAACTGCTAAGGGACATCGATACCTCAAAGGCAATGAGACCGGACATCTCCCCGTGGGTCCTTAGAGAGGGAGCAGATATGTGCGTGCCACTTACACAATCTTCAACACGTCCCTGGAAACTGGGCAACTACCTGAGGTATGGAAGACGGCAAATGTAGTTCCCATTTTTAAAAAAGGAGACAGAAAAGAGGCACTAAACTATAGACCTGTGTCATTGACGTGTATAGTATGCAAAATTATGGAGAAGATTATCAGGAGGAGAGTGGTGGAGCACCTGGAACTGAACAAGAGTATAAATGCCAACCAGCACGGATTCACAGAAGGCAAATCCTGTGTCACAAACCTTCTGGAGTTTTATGATAAAATAACAGAAGTAAGACACGAGAGAGAGGGGTGGGTTGATTGCATCTTCTTGGACTGCAAGAAGGCCTTTGACACAGTTCCTCACAAGAGATTAGTGCAGAAGCTAGAGCATCAGGCGCATATAACAGGAAGGGCACTGCAATGGATCAGAGAATACCTGACAGGGAGGCAACAACGAGTCATGGTACGTAATGATGTATCACAGTGGGCACCTGTGGCGAGCGGGGTCCCACAGGGGTCGGTCCTAGGACCAGTGCTATTTTTGGTATATGTGAACGACATGATGGAAGGGTTAGACTCAGAAGTGTCCCTGTTTTCAGATGATGTGAAGTTAATGAGGAGAATTAAATCTGATGAGGACCAGGCAGGACTTCAAAGAGACCTGGACAGACTGGACACCTGGTCCAGCAAATGGCTTCTCGAATTTAATCCTGCCAAATGCAAAGTCATGAAGATAGGGGAAGGGCACAGAAGACCACAGACAGAGTATAGGCTAAGTGGCCAAAGACTGCAAACCTCACTCAAGGAGAAAGATCTTGGGGTGAGTATAACACCGAGCATGTCTCCGGAAGCACACATCAATCAGATAACTGCTGCAGCATATGGGCGCCTGGCAAACCTGAGAACAGCATTCCGATACCTTAGTAAGGAATCGTTCAAGACACTGTACATCGTGTATGTCAGGCCCATACTGGAGTATGCAGCACCTGTTTGGAACCCGCACTTGATAAAGCACGTCAAGAAACTAGAGAAAGTACAAAGGTTTGCCACAAGGTTAGTTCCAGAGCTAAGGGGAATGTCCTATGAAGAAAGATTAAGGGAAATCGGCCTGACGACACTGGAGGACAGGAGGGTCAGGGGAGACATGATAACGACATATAAAATACTGCGTGGAATAGACAAGGTGGACAAAGGATGTTCCAGGGAGGGGACACAGAAACAAGAGGCCACAATTGGAAGTTGAAGACACAAATGAGTCAGAGAGATATTAGGAAGTATTTCTTCAGTCATAGAGTTGTAAGGCAGTGGAATAGCCTAGAAAATGACGTAGTGGAGGCAGGAACCATACACAGTTTTAAGACGAGGTTTGATAAAGCTCATGGAGCGGGGAGAGGGCCCAGTAGCAACCGGTGAAGAGGCGGGGCCAGGAGCTAAGACTCGACCCCTGCAACCACAAATAGGTGAGTACACACACACACAAGGTGACAGAAGTAAGACAAGAGAGAGAGAGGTGGATCGGCTGCATATTTTTGGACTGCAAGAAGGCCTTCGACACAGTTCCTCACAAGAGGTTACTGCAAAAGCTAGAGGACCAGGCACACATAACAGGAAAGGCACTGCAATGGATCAGAGAATATCTGACAGGGAGGCAACAACGAGTCATGGTACGCGACGAGGTGTCAGAGTGGGCGCCTGTGACTAAGCGGGGTTCCACGGGGGTCACCCCTCAAGGAAGGTTCCTTGATGTTGGTGAGGGGCTCTTGATTTAGGGAATTAGATCTGTGCTCCAGTTCCCCAAATTAAGCCTGAATGCCTTCCACATCCCCCCCACCCCAGGCGCTGTATAATCCTCCCGGTTTAGCGCTTCCCCCTTGATTATGTTCTTATGTACTAGGAGAACTAATAATAGGCAAAATGAGGTGGATATTGGAAAGCCAGAGGCACTAATTGACAAGGACAGTAATAGGTTTAGTGGAATAACAGAAAGAAGCAGGAAAGGTAAAGAGAAAGGAGGGTCTTTAAATATTTATTACACAATAGTCGCAGTGCTAGGAATAAGATGGACGAGTTGAGACTAGTTGCTAGTGCAGGTAACATAGATGTATTTGCCATTGCTGAGACGTGGTTTAGTTCAAAAAGTCGGGATGTGCCTGCGGAATGTCACGTTCGGGGTTTTAAGTTGTTCCAAGTGGATGGAGGTGTCGGGAGGGGGGGTGGGGTGGCATTGTATGTCCGAGATCGCTTGAACTGTTGCATAAAAACGGGTATTGGGTCTGAAGTAGCACATACGGGGTCTGTTTGGATGGAATTTTCAGAGGGGCATGAAAAATTAATTTTGGGTGTGATATACCGTCCCCCAAATTTAGATAGGGACCGGGGAAGACTGCTATGGGAGGAAATTGTTGGGGCCGCAGGGCGCGATAATGTAGTAATTCTAGGAGACTTTAACTTTAGTCATATGGGAGGGGTTGGATTTGAGTGGGACTTGCACATCGGAGCTTGTTTCTTGGGTGGCATTGAAAATTGGGTTGGTCAAATGTTTGTTAGTGGGATGAATTGTAAAGGACCTGCCTAGCATGGGCCAACAGGCCTGCTGCAGTGTTCCTCCTTTCTTATGTTCTTATAATAATAATAATAATCCACAGGGGTCAGTCCTAGGACCTGTGCTGTTCTTGGTATATGTGAACGACATAACGGAAGGGATAGACTCAGAAGTGTCCTTGTTTGCAGATGATGTGAAGTTAATGAGAAGAATCAAATCGGACGAGGATCAGGCAGGACTATAAAGAGACCTGGACAGGCTACAAGCCTGGTCCAGCAACTGGCTCCTTGAATTTAACCCTGCCAAATGCAAAGTCATGAAGATTGGGGAAGGGCAAAGAAGACCGCAGACACAATATAGTTTAGATGGCCAAAGACTGCAAACCTCACTCAAGGAAAAAGATCTGGGGGTGAGTATAACACCGAGTATATCTCCTGAGGCGCACATCAATCAGATAACTGCTGCAGCATACGGGCGCCTGGCAAACCTACGGATAGCGTTCCGATACCTCAGTAAGGATTCGTTTAAGACTCTGTATACCATCTACGTCAGGCCCATACTGGAGTATGCAGCACCAGTTTGGAACCCACACCTAGTCAAGCACGTCAAGAAATTAGAGAAAGTGCAAAGGTTTGCAACAAGACTAGTCCCAGAGCTACGGGGATTGTCCTATGAAGAAAGGTTGAGGGAAATCGGCCTGACGACACTGGAGGACAGGAGGGTCAGGGGAGACATGATAACGACATATAAAATACTGCGCGGAATAGACGAGGTGGACAAAGACGGGATGTTCCAGAGATGGGACACAGACACAAGAGGTCACAATTGGAAGTTGAAGACTCAGATGAATCAAAGGGATGTTAGGAAGTATTTCTTCAGTCATAGAGTAGTCAGGCCATGGAATAGCCTAGAAAGTGATGTAGTGGAGGCAGAAACCATACATAGTTTTAAGGCGAGATATGATAGAGTTCATGGGGCAGGGAGAGAGAGGACCTAGTAGCAATCATCGAAGAGGCGGGGCCAGGAGCTGTGAATCGACCCCTGCAACCACAAATAGGTGAGTACACACACTCACACACTCACTAAATGTATTTATGGCTCCTCGACTTTTAAGTGAGTTTATATTATACTTCATGCTATATCTCATTTCAAAACGATATCTTAGTAAGGTTACTCGAAACCTGACCTTTGAGTGAGTGGTTTAGGTGGGAAGTGTGACAGTTGCCGACAAATTGTTTGAAAGACAAATGCTGAACAGAACATTTGTTGGCTATTCATCGACTTGAAAATCCCGAACAGGGGAAATGTCATCTCTGAAAGCTCTGTTCTGCATTTTTTTTCTTTGATTATAAGATATCTTTCTTTTCATGGAGGGGTGAGGGTGCCTTGATGCTGGTGAAGGACTTATGGTCGTAGGAATTACAGCTAAACTCGCCTTCCTCGAACCAAACCTGATCACCTCTCATTCCCCACACGTTGTATGGCCCCCTATAATATCAGTTGTGAATTAACTAAATCGCAGAACGAGTAGGGCTCGATTTGTTTGCAGTCGTGTCAAGATTTCATGAGTCATTAATTCTGAATTCTTAATATTAGGTGCTGTATAGCCCTTGTGGCTTAGCGCTTCTTTTTGATTATAATAATAATAATTAATATTAGGTGTGATCTTTTTGCAACATGGTTTAAAACCTGAGTTTTGAAGTATAGTGTGACTGATATGTAGAATAAGTCCCAGTACTGTGGCGGGATCATTTCATAATTAATTCACAAAAGTGGAAAGAGAAGCCGGACAGTTTGTTGTCCTGAATAATTTCTAATTTGGTTGAGAACGAACCAAAATTTCATTCGCTCTTCCAGTTTTTGGGGAATTGTCAAAAAGTTTTATTTTGTAACTAGTAACACTTCTCTGGTCAGAGCGTCGGACTGGTGATTCCTGACGGAGTTGCTCTCTCGGGCCAGCACCAGAACACAGCATTTAACGGCATGGACAGCGGGGAGGGCCTGGAAGGCTGGCTCACCCTCTTCCAGATGTCCTCCCAACCCATCGGCAACCTCACTTCCAGCGAGTCAGCCAACGTCGTCATTAAACTCGCCTCAAGATGCTCAGAAGACAATGGCGGTGATGTTATCAGTTGGCGGAACACTCCAAGAAAGGGATACGGAGGCGTTATGGAAACTCAAGGAACCGAGGTGTGTGGCGCCTTCTAGACCGTATTGCACAATAACCACTGTTACACCTGCTATGGTAAATGTCAGAGACCACTATTGCACCAGCCTCTACTAAGCGACGTCATCAGAACTACCATTGCACCTACACATGCTAAACGATTTCATCTAGACTACTATTGCATCAACACTATTAGACGATATATTAATAGCACTAGACTCGTGGAGACCACCATGGTATTAACACATACTAGACAATATCATAGATCATTATGAGAATAATATTAGACGTCAATGAAATCAGTGTTGCGCCAACACTAACTGGATGTTATGGCGATCACTAGTGTTGGATATTACTAGGCTGCATCTTAGTCGCCTATTCTAGATAATGCCTTCACGGGAAACCGTGGAACCAGCAGCTACTGAAAATGTTTTATACGAGACTGACACTAGAGACAGCAAGCCGAAATTATCGATGATATGGTAGCAACCTATAATAATACTGATGCGAGCAGCACTTTGAACATTTTGTCGATACGTTTTTGTTCACTCCAGATGTTTGGAGTGGAGGTCGTAGGACTGAAACGTATCCACAATAAAATGTCCTGAGTGTTTGCCTACGTATAAGTCATAATGGCACCAGCAGTAGTTACAGCATTTTTAGTAAGACCATGAACAACATTTATTAATAGGCTTAGGCAATCTTGTAAGAGCTCGCAGACTTCACGCTCGATATCTTCAACAACCTCTGACTGTTCTCTCCGAAAGTCCTATCTATAATGCGGATTCCGTCTGACTTTTTTAACTTAAATTTACCAGTCTACTAATTGTGACTCCCATTTCCCAACCCGCAACTAGCCCTTATCGTATACAACCCATCTTCTTAATAACTACCAGTATTGCATTGTTGCTAAGTCTATACGCCCCCTGCCAATGTAATGCTTTATAATCCATACAGTTATTAATATAATACCAATAATACCAACTATTATTGTTTGGTTTCCGAATTCGGAATGTAATGTTACTGTAATCTGAAAACATTAATATTTTCATTGAGACCGTGGCATGAATAGTGAATATGTCAAGAGCTGTAGGCTATGGGCAATTTGTTTAATTTAGTAATATCGAATGAAAGCCATTGTCGATAGCACGTGGAGCTTCACAAGAAAATATCTAGGGGTCTCCAGTTCTTGTGCTAGGTAAAAGATGTGTTTAACAGTATTAAATGTATACTTTTGTTGTATATATCAGTGCTCTCTCTCTCTCTCTCTAATATATGTTTAATATATTTATAGATGGGGTTGTAAAGGAAGTAAATGCTAGGGTGTCCGGGAGAGGGGTGGGATTAAATTTTGGGGAATCAAATTCAAAATGGGAATTGACACAGTTACTTTTTGCTGATGATACTGTGCTTATGGGAGATTCTAAAGAAAAATTGCAAAGGTTAGTGGATGAGTTTGGGAATGTGTGTAAAGGTAGAAAGTTGAAAGTGAACATAGAAAAGAGTAAGGTGATGAGGGTATCAAATGATTTAGATAAAGAAAACTTGGATATCAAATTGGGGAGGAGGAGTATGGAAGAAGTGAATGTTTTCAGATACTTGGGAGTTGACGTGTCGGCGGATGGATTTATGAAGGATGAGGTTAATCATAGAATTGACGAGGGAAAAAAGGTGAGTGGTGCGTTGAGGTATATGTGGAGTCAAAAAACATTATCTATGGAGGCAAAGAATGGAATGTATGAAAGTATAGTAGTACCAACACTTATATGGGTGTGAAGCTTGGGTGGTAAATGCAGTAGCGAGGAGATGGTTGGAGGCAGTGGAGATGTCCTGTTTAAGGGCAATGTGTGGTGTAAATATTATGCAGAAAATTCGGAGTGTGGAAATTAGGAAAAGGTGTGGAGTTAATAAAAGTATTAGTCAGAGGGCAGAAGAGGGGTTGTTGAGGTGGTTTGGTCATTTAGAGAGAATGGATCAAAGTAGAATGACATGGAAAGCATATAAATCTATAGGGGAAGGAAGGCGGGGTAGGGGTCGTCCTCGAAAAGGTTGGAGAGAGGGGGTAAAGGAGGTTTTGTGGGTGAGGGGCTTGGACTTCCAGCAAGCGTGCGTGAGCGTGTTAGATAGGAGTGAATGGAGACGAATGGTACTTGGGACCTGACGATCTGTTGGAGTGTGAGCAGGGTAATATTTAGTGAAGGGATTCAGGGAAACCGGTTATTTTCATATAGTCGGACTTAGAGTCCTGGAAATGGGAAGTACAATGCCTGCACTTTAAAGGAGGGGTTTGGGATATTGGCAGTTTAGAGGGA
>NC_091373.1:12206254-12256254 GCF_038502225.1 Cherax quadricarinatus
CTATTAGTTTGCATCCACTCAAGGGAGGTTCCTTGACGCTGGTGAGGGGCTCTTGATCTAGGGAATTTGATCTGGGCTCCGGTTTCCAGAATTAATCCTGAATACCTTCCACATCCCCCCCCACAGGCGCTGCATAATCCCATGGGTTTAGCGCTTCCCCTTGATTATAGTAATAATAATAATGATGATGTGTGTATGATAGGATACCCACAAATGGCTGTCCTCATGTACAAGATAACTTCATCCTTGCTGAGAGGAAATGTTCAAAAATGGCGTAGCTACTTCACACACAGTGGAATGATTGAAGATGTCCTGTTCACTCTCAGGCTGACAAATTTCATTATTTTGAGAAGTTATCCTCTGTGATGAAGTACTGATTTGGAAAACCATCTTACATGATGGGTGTCACAGATAATCAACTCCTACTTTAACTTTGTAGAATATCATATATCAGCTGTATAATGTGATTCTACCTTTGTCAAATACATGTATAAAGCACTAAATTATCCCGGTAAAAGGGATAATAAATACAAAAGAAAATAATTTGGTTATAGCAGTTCTGCAATGAAATTACAAGGAAACGATTATCAACATCAAGTGAACAGAATAAGACACAGTATGCAGGGACAACTTTAATGTACAACGGTTCACAATGTGGTATAAACCTTGGTAATAAATACCGACAAACTGGTTTAAATGCACACCTGAGCAAACTAGAACATATTTATAAGAAAACGTTTCGGTCCTGGGACCTTGAGTACTTCTAAATATATCCTAGTGTTTGCTCACGTGTCATTTTAAACCAACATTTCACCCATGTATGGGCTTCATCAAGTACACAAATATATCTGGTACATGCACTAGGTTTTCCTGAGTATCGCCTCACTCATGGACGTCTTTGAGCTAGATAGCTGTTTTTATAATAGGTTTTATCAACGGGTAACATTCTATGCATATTAAAATTCGCGCATATTATTAAGACTAGGTCATCCAGTAGCATTTAATACAGTTTAAAAACTATTATAAGGAACAATAAGATTACACGAGTCTTAAGTTTTAAGCCAATTTCACAGCTCATCAGTTAAAGTTACTTTAATCTTTAAGACGGGTAAAAGTAAACTTTGTGAATATACAGTGAGAGATATATACCAGGAACTGTGACTCGACTCCTGCATCCATAAATAGGTGAGTATCTGTAGTAAGAGCATATACATTTCGAGGTTGAAGAAGGTACCTAAGATATTACGAGTGACGACAAAGAATCTAAATAGCTCCTTCAGGTGTAATGAAAGTAAAACTATGTAGAAATATAGTTTTCTACATTATTCTAATTCTTTCTAGAAGCCGGACCTTATGGTTTAGCGCTTCTTTGATTATAATAATCTAGAAGCAGGATCAGGATGGCTGAAATGCTTCGTGAAAACACGTACTGAGTTCATTTTTTTAAATCCTTAATTGTGGTTTAGCGCTCCTTTTTGATAATGATAATAATTGAAATCCTTAAAACCAGGCCCATAAAAAGGATAGGGCCGCGGGGGCGTTGACCCCCGAAACCCTCTCCAGGTATAGGTTTGATGAACCTAATAAATAGAAATATAAGAATGTTGCCACTAAAAATTTACACAGTTAAGGACTCAATAAGGATCAGTGTTTGTGTATATTTCGCATTCTCTCGCGAATTCCTTGCATATATATATATATATATATATATATATATATATATATATATATATATATATATATATATATATATATATATATATATATATATATATATATATATATATATATATAAAACTATATAAGCTAACGTCTATATACAAATCATTTTGAGGAAGTGTACGTATCCTAGTTTCAGTAATCACTACAAGTGATATAGTATTTTTTCTTGTCTAAGAAAAGCTGTATAGCCCTTGTGGCTTAGCGCTTCTTTTTGATTATAATAATAATAATAATAATTGTCTAAGAAAAAATGCTTTATATGTATTGTAATACCGCTGTATGATTCTAAATTAAGAACTAATTAACTATCAGGTGCAACATTCAAAAGTTGCCGCCAGATTTACCTTTGCTTAAACTTTGAAATATTTTCGTTTATCACTTTTTTTCAACCATTATTGTTTTATTCATGTGTAAAGTCACATATTGTTATTTTTTTAAACATTACAACATACACCAAAAAATAGCAAAAATCAGCATTTGCTGAAGTTTTGCAATTTTTGCCAGAAGGTTGTTGTCAGGTGCCCAGGCTGGCCACGACACTCTAACCTTCGTGATAAAGTGAAAATTTTCGTAGTTGAAGCTTCTATATTCATTGGTGTCGTATTTGATTAAAATGCGAGTGAATGACCGTTAGTACAAACTAATTTAGAGATCTTGAAAACTGAATTATTTATGTTTTTAGCGTGACTGTAGTCAGCAGAGGAGGTAAACAGTGTTGGTAAGTGAAGGTGATTCACTATATTTTATATACTTTATTCGAGTGTAGACAGTGTATTGTCTTGAGTATGAACAGTATATACTATTTCGGGAATGCAGACAGTATGTGCTATTCTGAAGTGTGAAAAATATATATATTATTGGAAGCTAGAATAACGAATAAGTATTACGAACAGTGTATACCGTCTTCAGATGTACATAACACAGCCTGTGGTAAGTAACCCAAACATTTAAATCGTTTCAACAAATATCTTGATGGATATTTTGTCATTAACATTAAACAACTAGCAAAGCAGTTGTACTCGGCATATTCTATCAGCTGAAGCAGTTGAAATAAGAATTGTGTTCAAGAATATACCAGATGAGCTATGTTCATTTTCATATATTGTTAATGTTCACAGAGGGGAGGGGAGGGAGGATCCTCCAGTAGCTTGTATATGGAGTATTTTGTTACGTTAAACCTGTGTGGGTTACGAAGAATAGTGGAGGTTCGATCCTTCGTCTGCTAATTGCGGATCGGTGGCCTTCGTCCAGTTAGGCTGGGATTATTATTATTATTAATAGTATTATTATCATCATAATATTCATGCGGAAGCGCTGAACTCATACGGGTCATACAGTGCCTGTGGAAAAAGCGGTGATCAGGTTTGATCTGAGGAAGAGGAGAGTAGCTTCAGTTTTTTTATTATCAAAGAGTCCCTAACCAGCATCAAGGCACTTCTCCATGAAGGAAGACTGGCGGGGAGAAGTGCGAGAATAATGTCATTGACTCACGTAATGGTGGGTGGTGGGAAGCAGGCGATGCCTTTGTAGTTGAAGGTGTCTGACGACTCTGGCAGCAGCTCCAGCAGCCCATGACTTGTAATCTGTGGCGGTGGCGACGCACACTCACTAAAAAAAAAAAAATTGATACAGACTAGTTAGATGTTTAAGTAATATCTACGGCATGAGAATCATCAAGACTGAAATTCACGTCTTCACTAACATCAAGCATATTTTAGTCCCAAAATAGGGCTTAAAGTATACTCTCCAGTGTTAAATCAGTGGGTGATACGCATAAATTTTCGGAATTGGCATTTTTTAAGTTTGTGAACTTTACATATAATGCTATATTATACACACCGTATATATGGCGTGCGTTATAACAAATACTTTTTGTGATTATAATAATAATATAGGCAGAATGTATTAATTTAATATTCATTGTTAGGTATATTTTATCAAGGTTAGGTTAGGCTGCAACTTAGTTTTATGGCAAGTTTAAAAATTTGTGCGCTGTTTAATTTCTCCTTGAATATATCCATCAATCCATAAAAATATGGAAACAATTTATCTAAGAAAATACAGCTTGTTTAACAGTTGACTAAAAAACAAAAAGCACAATACGCTTCTACTTCGGATAGTGTAAGTGAATTTGTTCTATGACAGTATAATGCTGTGGTAATACGCTTAAATTAATCTTTAATAATGATAATAATACTTGACGAAAGTGTTTAAATGGTTTGAACAGTTCCTAGGATGCACAGGAATTCCGGCAGATATAAACAAAAGCTACTTAATCCTAATAAATTATAAATGTGACGTTTTACGTTACGGTAGGTAGGCAGTAGATTCGCCGGTATAATCACCCGGCCCAGGCCTTTTCCAAGAGGTGGCCCGGCCTTGGCTCCCTGTCGAGGGAGTGTCTCAGGCCAATGTCTGCCATGGGAGGAGATACAAGTACCTCCTCATCTTCTGGGACCAGCTGTGCCCAGACCTAGCCCCATTCCCCGCCCCCACGGGGCTCGGAGGGAAAAGCCAGGCACCTTGGGCTGCCACAAACCCCGCCCACGCTGGGCTCGAAGGGTGTGGCAGCTGCACAGCAGCAGACAGCGTCAGGAGGTGCAAAAGCAGTAAGCACTACAGGATCCTTTTGGAGCCACACCCCAGCTTTGGGCATTAAGCCTGAGTGCTGGGGAAGCTCAATAATGTCTCTTGCTGTGTGTGTTGCTGCTGCTACTTCACTTGTCCGTTGTACTCGTTACGTTCCGAGTTCAGCACACGAGTATTAACAAGTATAGAAGAAAATTACAATAAACTAATCAAACATTTCAAATCATAATGTGGGATGAAAACGTTATATTGTAATCATGTACGAAATTTTCAGAAGAATGAATAACAAGTTAAATTAAATGGAATTTATAGACATACCCAGGAGGTAATGCACATTGCGCAGAGGAGTCCTTAGGCTCCTCTGTACTGTAGAAGATGCCGCTCGCCTCTTTCTTGGTTGGTTCTACCCACCAAGAGTTGCGACGTACAGCCAGGATCGGGTATTGCTGAAACAGAGGTAAGTAAGTTTATTCAGGTATACACACAAGCCCTTGTGGCTTAGCGCTTCTTTTTGATTATAATAATAATAATCAGGTATACACAAATACAGTTACATAGAATTATCATACATAGCAGCATATGTGTAGAGAACCTAGGATAACCCAAAAAAGTCAGACAGAGTGACTTATTTCCATTGGGGTCCTTACACGTATTATTTTTCACCCATTGTAGTCTAGTTGAAGTGGTAACAATTAAATGTGGAGGGGAAAAAAAAACTTACAGGCAGCTACTCAGGTGGACTGTGACACAAATGATTTTCTTACACTTGAATATAGAGCTTTTTATCTTAACTTGGCTCATTACAAAGACCAGTTTGTTAGGTTCAAGGACTGTCGACTGCTTACGAGTCATCCAGCAATTTACCTGCAGACTATCTTCAAGACTAGTCCCTAAATTAGTTAAAGTAAACTCGGTGAATATACCAACTAGAGATATGCATGTTTGGGTACGTATGTTACGTGCCGTGTCACACATGGTCAGGACTACAGATATGTATGTACATGGATAAGACAAGACATAGATAGTGTTACATAATATGACGGACTTAGCGTACACCGATAACTAAGAGGCACGCCAGTCTCACTTTTAGTGGACGTAGTATCGAGCTCCATCACTCCATGGACTGAATGCTAACACTGGTTTAGCGCTTCATATGAATATAATAATAATTAAAAATAGAAATAATAATCACATATCGGAGATCAAGCTATCTACGTCACTACTCGTCCAGTATCCGTATCAACGATAGATCGAAACGTCTAGTTTCTTGTTCAGTTTATGGGCCCCTCATAGATAGGGGAGTCCCTTAATATATTTGAAAGGCTCTTGATCGAAAGAGTTAAGGTGATCTTTCTCTTCCTCAAAACAAATTGATTACCTGATCAGCGCTTGCCCATGAATATAACAATCAAGCTTGTGGGTTATGAATTGTTCTACAACTTCATTGTAACTTGTTAATATAATTTATAATGGTAATTATACCCTAGCACCAGCACCCATGAATATGGATTTACTCATCACACATGTAATGCAGGTGCTAAACTCACCTGGTGTGGTGCTGGGGCGGAGGTGTGCATGGGAGAGCTGGAGGTGTTAGCGTAGCTGAAGCTGTTCTCTAGTTGACACAACTGTTGGTCGGCCAGGGCTCGCTGCTTGCCCTTCTCGTCGTGGCTCAACTGTTGAGGCGATGATGAAGGATTTAATGAAGAAATATTTACTGTTGAAGCGACATAATTTCCCACCAGCTTTATGGCAACACTTTTCAAGACAAAAATAGGACATAAAATATGCTAACACACACGCACTCGATTTTGCTCCTATGTGTGAGTCAATCAGGCAGCATCACTCAACCCGTCAGTGAACCTGCCGTAATATAAATAGTACAGTTCATCCTATGTAATTGGTACACCATTGGCGAGATCAGCTCCATCCTTGGCTGTTTCGCTATTCAAGTATTACTTTAAAAATAACCATTATCTATTTGCATAAAATCCTGCAGACTTTTGTAAAATGCTAGCAATCTTGATTATAATGTATTTGTGTTTTCCTACATTTTTAAGATAGTGCCGGAGTGTTTATCCTTCTCTCTTAAAGTTGTTACACCACCATCTCTACGCTTCTAAGTCTTTTTGCCATGAACATGTTTCATCTCTTGAAAAACAAAAATACAAATTCAGTCATTAACTCCAAAGTGAACGGTCCATTTAATGAGAGGGAGGTGAATATGGAACTGGAGGTATTGGTAGGGAAAGGACGAAGAGGCGGATTAAGGGGCAGGGCGTGGGGGAGGAGGAAGGAGAAAAATGAGACAAGGAGACACGATAGTAAAACACTACAAAATAATAAAAAAAAAAGCAGCTAGCATACCTTTCTGGCGAGGGCGAAGAGGGTTACGCCGAGGCAGAGCATGAGGAAGCCAGCGGCTAGGAAGGCAGGACCGATCACACGCATCTGGGCCACCCTGGACACTTCGTGGTGAGGTCCTGCTTTACCATCCTGCTGCTCTTCTGCCTTTCCTGTTGGTGTTAGTTCTGTCGTCACTTCCTGCACCTCCTCCTCCTCATCTTCCTCTACTTCATCCTGTTTCTCGCTTTCGCTCCCTTGTTCTCCTGCCTGCGATGTGAAGTTCAGTACGTACTGTATTAAATCGATTTATTGTCTTCATGCTAACAATACTTCATGTCCATCTAAATGGGTTGGAACAGACATATCGGAAGGGTCATCGACTCCTTTTGAGTAAGCCGCTGTTCACCCTTACTACCAATGCTAATAATTACGAGAGGCCCGTTGTCTGCGACAAATATACCTGTATTGAAACATTTTGAGTAATTTGCATGCAATTACATTTATATTTTTTGAGATAAATTGCGTCTAATTTCACAGATGTGTATCAATAAATGTTTTTGTGCGTCGAGAAGGAAAGGGAGGGTGTGGGAAAAACATTGAAAGATGATTGTCATGAAACTGTATTTACCTGTCGCCATTTTTTTTCACTTGGGAAGCTAAGCTACAGGTTCATTTAGTTGTCTGTTTTTGTTTTCGTAAACTATACCTGTTATTTTATTTTCGTGATAATTTACGAATAGGTGAGCTTTTGGAGAATGATCGTGTTTACATGGTAGCCTCCTTGCCGATTATATGGTAGCCTTACAGTTAAATGCGTTTATCTGGTAGGTTCACAGCCGATTTTATTTACAGTCGAGTGTAATTGTATGGTAGCCTTATAGCAGAATTGTCATTTTAACTCATGTAGTATTTTCATAGATGGTGTTTACATAGGATATCGTATCCACAAATTACTGCTAATATTTAAGCATGACGTAGAAGTGACTTACTTGCATGTTGACACTGTAGCTGACGTAAGATAAGATGACGCCGGCAACAATAAAGAATACCCCAAACACGCAGAGGGTAACATGACAATGGGATGCGAGGACTACTCCCTGGATGCTTACTCCCCCACCTTCTACCTTCTCAACCTATAAGATAAAATTTGTGTTAGTAGGCATTGAATATTATACGGTGCTCTGCATGCAGTGCAGAACTACTCTATGGGCTCACTGCAAATATGATCCGGGTTCGATTTTCGTATGGGTAAATCTCCTTACAATTGTTACTCCTGTTTCCTCTAGCAGTACATAAATACCTAGGAATTAAGTCGGCTGCTGTAGATTACATCCTAGACCCCAGTGAAATGAATCAGACTGGCTTGTTTGGTTATCCCAGGTTATAAACCTTAAAGCTCAATAGTCTACCTGTCACATGGGCGACAGATAGGCATTTTTTAATAAATGTTACCTTGCTTACATTCCATAAAATATAAACTACTTATAAGAACCTTGGAGTTCACCGGCCCCGTGGCCTGGCTGGCAAAGCTCTCGCTTCACACGCTGACCCGGGTTCGATTCCCGGAGGGGTGGAAACATTTCGACGCGTTTCCTTACACCTGTTGTCCTGTTCACCTAGCAAGTAGGTACCTGAGTGTTAGTCGACTGGTGTGGGTCGCATCCTGGGGGACAAGATTGGGGACCCCAATGGAAATAAGACAGTCTCTCGATGACGCACTGCCTTCCGTTATCCTGGGTGGCTAACCCTCCGGGGTTAAAACCCGAAGAAAACGGTATCCTATCCTGTTGTGGGTCGCGCGTCCTGGTGAACGCGACCCATAAGTAAATATACACTACTACTACATGGGGTTATACACGGTTAATAAGCCTCCTGTGTATATCACCTTAAGGTTTTTTCTACTATACTAACTCTTCATATGGCTTACCTAAATAAAGAACTAAAGAAAAAAGTACTGTGGGTGGAACAATTCATACGTAACCTACACAGTGGGGATGAAAGTAGACATTTCGGTCCCTCCTGGACAATTTCCAGACTTAATAATGTTTCACGAGGGACTGTAACGTCTAGTTTCGTCTGTAATTTGTTAGTAAGTTGTACAGAGGAACAATATTTTCACTGACGTGGAGCTTCTCGATGACAATGTCTGCCGTGGAGGGCCTCCGGTCTTCGGAATTATCGTCGGCAACCGAGAGGTAGGAGACGCATGTGACCTCCTCAAGCTGTGGCACACCACCTCCCACCTTGAGCGTACTCATACCATTATCACCACCACCGCCTTCACCCTCAGCTTTAGCCGCGGCCTCCTCTTCGAACATCCCCTTCGACTTCTGAGGTGTCATGGCTTTCATCTGTAGGGGTTAAAGTTATTATTGTTGTAGTCCATGGACATGAGTATCTATCTTACCTTTTTGTTTAGTGTACGGCTATCGTATTCTAAAAAAGTTATATTGTGGGAATAAAAGCTACCTGTGTGTGTATTAGTAGTAGTAGTGTTACTAGTTGCCAAAGGCACTTGTTGATAGACACTTGGCCTGTTGATAGAGGTGTGTTTGTAAGTGAAAATACAAGTAAAAAACCAGGATTGTTGAGAAAAATGAGAAAACAACATATAGTTTGTATATTGCTGAACACCTCGATAAATCGTTTACAACAGCACAACTGGTTGGTAGGTAAGACACATAGGCAACAGTTAGGTATTGTATACCATTTTGATATTCAGCACAACTGGTAAAAAAAAAAAGTATTTTTTTTTTTGCCATTTGAGAGCATGCACATGCGCAATACCATCCTGTGAGTGAGAATGGAGCTAAGGATGGTAAAAGTTCTCTTTACCTACTATCTTCTGCATATTAGTGGCTGTCTTTTGTGCCTAACCATATTTTGCTACATATAAACTACATTATCTATACCGCATAAAATAAATAAAATATTTGAATTCATCTTAAACCTAGTACTGTCACACGCGAGTGCTCCTGCTCTTGCTATTTCTGAATAGTATGTAATTTCGTGTTCTCAAGTGTGACTGTTGCGTCTCTGCAAGTATTTTTTTTATAGCATCGTTTCCCACCGGTGAGCAGCTCTTGATCCAAGGAATTACTTATCCTTCCATTCCTTGCATTGAAACCTAATGCCTTTCATTTCCCAGGTGCTATATGACCACTATGGGTTTAGTGTTTTCCTCTTATTAAAGTAAATAATTTTTCCCACCACTAACAGCCCTAATGATAGATCTAGCTCATGTACTTAGATAAGTAAGAGGCATGTGGAAATATAAACACATATGTAGTATAATGTGATCCTTTATTGACAACGTTTCGCCCACACAGTGGGCTTTTTCAAGTCACAAACAGATCTGTAGATGAATGGTTCAAAGAACCAACACGTTGTTAAATTAGACACATGTGCAACTCTTGGGTACCTTTATTGAGGAAACGTTTCGCCACACAGTGGCTTCATCAGTCCATACAAAGGATAAACTTGAAGAACAGGAGGAGAATGAGGTGATCAGTCCCTCAGCCTTGAGTCGATGTGGTCAGTTACATCAAGACTGATAGACTGACCAGATTTACTCAAGGCTAAGGGACTGATTACCTCATTCTCCTCCTTCAAGTTTATCCTTTGTATGGACTGATGAAGCCACTGTGTGGCGAAACGTTTCCTCAGTAAAGATACCCAAGAGTTGCACATGTGTCTAATTTAACAACATGTCGGTTCTTTGAATCATTCATCTACAGGGGGAGAAATTCTTGACTATACAAAAGGCGGGGCCCACTAGTAGAAGGGAGGAGGTAATCATTGAGAGGCATTGTAGCTAACCTGCTGGGCAGGTCCTTCTCAAATCAAACCCTTCTCACTCGTAATTACTTGTCAGGCAATAAAGTTGTCGGAAATGTCCTGTTAGCAGAAAAGAGTGAAAAGATGAGGTAATCTGTCCCTCAGCCAGGGAGCGGGTGTTTAGTACCATAGTCTTGATAGGAATAAAAAGGCACAATACCGTGACTGGAACAATATTAGTCTTGAAAAATGGTATGGTGATACCGGCAACACGTGGAAAAAACACTTTTGTACAGTTCAGGACATTTATTAGAGGAAACGTTTCGCCACGAATGACTTCCGTCCTAATACAGAGATAACTAAGAACTAGTATACATAGTGGCAGGAGTCAGGTGGCAAGCTGCGAGAGGGTAGTGATAGTAGTAGCAGTAGCAGCAGCAGTAGTAGTATGAAAGTTAAGACACATGTGCAACATCTGGATATCTTTATTGTAGTAGACGTTTCGCCATCCAGTGGCTTTATCAATACAGATTCTAGGACATAATAGGAAGACAGTAGAACTATATACAAAAGATGAGGTAATCAGTCCCTCGGCCTTGGAGTTAGTGTTCACAGCATCGTGGTGGAGGAGAGTCTGGAGCAAAGGCAAGAAGACTGGCGCTTTTTATAGGCGTCAGTGAATGGGACGGGCAGCAGACGAGGGCAGTCACTGGTAGGCGGGATTCCCCAGTGGAAGTAGGTCCTTCCCAAAGAGATGGGTTAGTTGCAGCAGCCGTGAAGAAGGTCTTGTAGATGTCCTCTGAACCAAGATTCCATGATGTTGCAGTGTCTGACAAGTTGTGCAAGAAAGGTATAAAATACCGACAATATGAAAGTTAAGACACATGTGCAACATCTGGATATCTTTATTGTAGTAGACGTTTCGCCATCGAGTGGCTTTATCAATACAGTGACTGCCCTCGTCTGCTGCCCGTCCCATTCACTGACGCCTATAAAAAGCGCCAGTCTTCTTGCCTTTGCTCCAGACTCTCCTCCACCACGATGCTGTGAACACTAACTCCAAGGCCGAGGGACTGATTACCTCATCTTTTGTATATAGTTCTACTGTCTTCCTATTATGTCCTAGAATCTGTATTGATAAAGCCACTGGATGGCGAAACGTCTACTACAATAAAGATATCCAGATGTTGCACATGTGTCTTAACTTTCATATTGTCGGTATTTTATACCTTTCTTGCACAACTTGTCAGACACTGCAACATCATGGAATCTTGGTTCAGAGGACATCTACAAGACCTTCTTCACGGCTGCTGCAACTAACCCATCTCTTTGGGAAGGACCTACTTCCACTGGGGAATCCCGCCTACCAGTGACTGCCCTCGTCTGCTGCCCGTCCCATTCACTGACGCCTATAAAAAGCGCCAGTCTTCTTGCCTTTGCTCCAGACTCTCCTCCACCACCATGCTGTGAACACTAACTCCAAGGCCGAGGGACTGATTACCTCATCTTTTGTATATAGTTCTACTGTCTTCCTATTATGTCCTAGAATCTGTATTGATAAAGCCACTGGATGGCGAAACGTCTACTACAATAAAGATATCCAGATGTTGCACATGTGTCTTAACTTTCATATTGTCGGTATTTTATACCTTTCTTGCACAGCAGTAGTAGTAGTAATACAACTGTGGTGAGATAGGTTAATTTGAGAAGGACCTGCCAAGTCGGTATTAAATACCATTAATGCAATGATTCTATATCGAGATCAGCTTCGGAAAGTGAGAAAGACACTATGTAGGGCAACCCTTCTTGTGACGTTTCGTCCACAGCTAGACTTAATCACTATTTGTCAGCTTAGTCCATCATTCATTTTCGGATGCTCGCTTCTCAATTTCAAGTTATTTATACTTTACGAAGAGCCTCGAAGTGCATGGCAGGCACAGTTATAATGGCCTTGTATAGTGGCATACCGGGTTATGGCAGAGTTCTTCGGGGAGCACCAATTTATTTTACCCTCTAGTAAAGAATTTACGAGCACCACTTAAACCAACCTCTACGTGGTATATTAATCTTGCTTACCTAAATTACTTCGAAGTGTTCTGTGTAGTATATTACCCTCCCTCACTTAAAACTTAGTTGCACTTGTGTCCTTTTACATTACACTTAAAACTAGTTCGACATTACAATACCAACAAGATAGCATTATACATGGTATAAAATATTTCGCAGCGTTCTACGTGGTATATCAATTTCCCTCGCTTAAAATATTTCGAAGTGCTCTACGTGGTATATTCATACCCTGGTATATTTACCAGTAAAGGGCTCTTTATCCAGTGAACTAGAGCTCCCTTTCCCTTCCTTGGGTAATAATTGATTACCTTCCGTTCTTCGAGTGCTGTATAACCCCCAGGGGTCAGCCCTTCTCCATAAACATAATAATGTAGTGTGGAAGTTCATGTCACTGTCTCAGCACGAGTGATCTGTTGGGCCGAGGTATTTTCTTCATAACGGAAAATGTTGCTTAACCGAGGTGTAAGCGCTGGGAAGAGCCTCTTAGTAGCTCGGTAACTACTGACGTTCCATGTTGGGAACTGAGATAAAGTAACAGCTGGCGCACCCGTGCCTCTTATTAGTAATTAAGTAGCCCTTGACTTACTGGTGCTGGGTATCAGCCATGGAGCATCTGCTGTGCTGGGTTTGAGTGAGATAAGATAAGAGATAAGATTTCGTTCGGATTTTTAACCCCGGAGGGTTAGTCACCCAGGATAACCCAAGAAAGTCAGTGCGTCATCGAGGACTGTCTGTCTTATTTCCATTGGGGTCCTCAATCTTGTCCTCCAGGGTGCGACCCACACCAGTCGACTAACACCCAGGTACCTATTTGCTGCTAGGTGAACAGGACAACAGGTGTAAGGAAACGCGTCGAAATGTTTCCACCCCGCCGGGAATTGAACCCGGGCCCTCCGTGTGTGAAGCGAGAGCCTTAATCATCAGGCTAAAGAATGGCGGCGTACATGTGCTGGGTAGTCACACCATTTTAAAAAAATCACAAGAGGTGGTTGTTGGTTTATCCGTCAAAGAAAATCACCTAACACAGGTTTTTGTCTTAAGATGACTCGCTCCATGGCGCTGGTTACATGGTGTGTGCGCGGCAGCGAGCGCTGGATTCGGTGGTGTTAGCAAAAACGGTGGAGAGATGCCGGACCTCACAAAGTGTAGGGAACGTGCAGATTTTAACGTTGTACATTATGTAAAAAAAAAAAGAGGTGTAAAACAAGGAAGGGTTGTGGTCATGAGACATGAGGAAAATTTCTTCTGGAGTTGGTTTTTCTCAGTGGCTCTTTTAGTCATATCACTGTGGCCTTCCGCTTCTTTCCGGTCCACCACGCGGGTCGAAGTCATGGGGTGCTTTACTCAGGGAAACTTTAGTCATATGATTAAAACCTTTTTTGGTTTATAGTCCACAGTAAAAAGATGATCACGCCCTCTTTTAAATCAGGTCCCTGCGCGTTATACTGTTAGGCGTTAACAGGGGCAACAGGTGTAAGGAATTATGCCCAGCGTCCTCACCCAACCCAGGACCCATCCTGGGCTCATTAGATGAGAGTTGAATGCGTTATATGTGAGCAAGGAGCCACACTAATAGAAGGACGGGTAACCGGCAACAGACATCTCACTCATGGAAAATAACGATGTTTATAAGCAAATGATCCTACAAAAGGAGTGCCTTGATGATGGCGAGAGCTTTTGATCCAAGGAAATGTAACTGTTCTCCACTTCCTCCAAACCTGATTACCTTCCATTCTCGACGCGCTATCTCCTACGGGTTACGCGCTTCCCCGTGAATATAATATATAACAATTATATGACAATGAATATAATGACGTAGCCCTTGATCTGCCAGGCGAAGCTGAAAGCTGACCCACCAACACCAGGCAACAGCAGCTGTGATGAATTAGACACATGTGCACCATCTGGATATCTTTACTTAGAGTCGTTTCGCCATCCAGTGGCTTTATCAAAACATTACATGGACTGTTTTCATATTATGTCCATGTAATGTGTTGATAAAGCCACTGAATTACCTTTGTAACTTGTTTAGCTATCAAAACTTTGCGACCCAGTCCCTGGATCCATTATATACTTCTGTAATCTTTTTGACACCCCCCACAGGATGGGTATGGGGTGCATAATAAAGATATTAAACTTAAACTAACTGGATGGCGAAACGACTTGAAGTAAAGATGCCAGATGCTGCACGTGTGTCTAATTCCTCATCTTATCGGTACTGAATACCACTGATATACAACTGCAGCTCTGCTGGAAGGAGACCCCGTGAAGCTACCGTAGCATCTGAACCCATTGTTGGATTGGATACTTGACGGTATCCTCATCGCCTTGCTGAAGTTTACCAGCTCAGGCTGGCACGTTTCATTACCTCACGTATTCAGCGTATTCTGTGCGATGAGTATGACAAGGAAACCATCGTGCGTGATTGATCATGACAGGGTTACCATCCTGAGTGATGATGTATGACACGAAAACCATCCTGTGTGATGAAGTATGATAAAAAAACCACACTTCGTATGGTAGTGAAGCGTCTTGTAGAATGGGTGTGTTAGGTAAAGTTATTTTTCTAACCCTGTTGAATGTAGCTACACAATTTTACTTAGTCTTGCTAATAAAAAGAGCCATTCTAGGACTTCGAAACCAACGATGTAAACATCTAGGTTACGACCGCTATTTGTGAGGCTGTGAGACCAACGTGCTTTAATCCTGTTGCACTTGGGAATGGCCCTGGTGAGCTGAAACGTCATGCATTTTGTTCTTCAGAATAATTACGGTTTTGGAAGTGTAGTATTCCAATTTCTCTTATAACAAATTGATTTAGACAGAAAGTTAAAAAGTCTTAATAAGATAATACGCAAATGTAAAATCTGAAAGCTATTTAAATAAAGGAAATATTACTGAATATCGCACACTTGTTGAACTCTGCTTTCCGTAAATATTTGATGGAAAAGCAACTATAATATTTAATTAGTATATTAAGTTGCATGTAAGTTATTGGCACCGGTTGTCAACATTCTGAGACGATACAGACTATCCAGAGAGTTTCTAAGCGCTGAATAGTCTTTAACGGATTAGCGCTTTCCATGAATATCATAAGAAAAAGATTCATTTGCATAGGGTGATGATAAAATAGTATGTGTGCAGTTATATGGTGTTTTGTAGGTGACTTGAGCTGTATAGCCCTTGTGGCTTAGCGCTTCTTTTTGATTATAATAATAATAATAATAATAATATAGGTGACTTGAACATGACGACACTGAATGTATTTCATGACATAAACAGACAAGATACCAAAGTTGTCAGTCTCCCTTGTTTGTCCTTTTCTGACTATATCACGAAATGTCTGAATTTCACGACAGTGAGACTCTAAAAATTGCACATAAATTCTTGGAATAATTTTATTTTGTGTGGTGAGTATTGATTTAAAGATTCGAGTTTGATGCTCAGCGATACGCACTAGCAAGAGTTTAGAGACTTTGAGAAATACAGAGTAAAAGCTCACCCTAGGGAGAACACCAGAACCTTCGTGCGCGATATCTGCTTTATCGCCTGTGGCCTCGGCCTGATGCGTGCCCCTTTCTTCGTCTTGCGCTGTTCGATCTTCAGGTGGACGCAGTGAACCGCGAGGAAGAACAGTCTCACAGTTTGAGTTATGGTAGTTGTTTTCGACTTCATTCACACACAAGGACGGTCTTTGGCCAGGTTCACCCTCCTCTTTCCACCATGCAACATCAGTCTCTTGCTGGCTCTCCGAGTTTGGGAATTCAAAACCGCTTTTTTTTTTTAGGCTTGTCACATCCATAATTAGTTCCGCTTTCATGGCCTTATGGAAAAGATTCGCCACTATGAAGTTGTCCTGCTGGTGCTTGCGTTTGGGTGCCCATCTGGAGTCGAGATCGGAGTAGGAGGAACTGCTGGCTGGGCCGAACTGCTGCACTACACTGTTCTCCCTCACCATGTCTTTACACCAAAACCTCTTGACGAATTTATGACTCTTATCCTGGGAGTTGCCTTGTGCCATCCGGCGGCTCTGGTGATCCCTAGGGGCTGGGGTAAACAGATCTCTATACATGCAGCGGACGAAGGATTGAGTCTTCAAGTTTTTTTTCCCTTATCAAAGGCGTTGAATAATCTTATGGATTAAAACACTTTGTTAATCTTATGGCTTTCATTCTCCCCATACGAGTTTGACAAAACAGTTCAGCACAGTCTTTAGAAGCTATTTATAAAAAGACGAGTCTAGCCTCCGCAACAATTTCAAAACGAAACTGTTATCCAGCAGTGATTTACGATCCGTAAGCAGTGTGGAAATAATAAAAAAATAAAACTTTGATAGATAAGTTTGATCCCCAGATGCTGGCGGTCCACTGCTCGAGTGTGTAGCTTATCCAACACAGAGATGGTAAATGTCTCAGATCTCTGACGTAATGAGCAATAAACCAATAGGCAAGTCAGAACGCCGGTGGTGACTCTTGAGTTTGTTAATAATTTAGAAACGATGGCTCTGACGTCAGCTGTCTATTGGACACTCACATTGGTTAAGAAACGCCTTGGTTTGAACGGACCAAAACAAAAATAGACATAAATATGTATTTATACTTTTGAAAAATGTCAGCGAATTGTTTAGTAAGTGTTGAAGCAGAAAGTTGATAGTAATTATTCATAGTCTCGCTGTCTTGAATTAGTGTTCTTTGTGTGTGTATTTTTATACAATTGAGTTAGCGGGAGTTGAACTCCTTCCTTCAACCCTTCAAGAACGGTGCCTTGATGTTTGTGAAAGGCTCTTGATCTAGGGAATTGGAACCTTGTGTGTGTGTTTGTGTACTCGACTAATTGTGTGTTTTGTGTGTGTGTGTAGTTAAGGGTGCAGATAACTCTGCACCCTTAACTACACACAGGTGCTCGTGATGTCCCGTCTAAGTGTTTATTTAGACAGTTAAATAATCCCTATAAAGTTTTCAGTGGTCGTACCTCCTCTAAGATCCCATTCAAGCAATCTAGAAATGTTTGTGAAGGAATATTTTCTAGTATCGTTCAGTTCCATCTTTTCTTAGTTTACGGTTAATTGTAAACTCTTTTTCACTGTTGATGGTGATATGAAATTTTTCTTATGTATTTTCTCGTAGTCGTTGTGATCTTATTCATGAACACTAGCGTACTCAGCTCACACACTGACGTCCGTAGTTCACTCCTCAGTACGGGTGGAAGCATTAGGACAGGCACCTAAAGTCAGCACCTGACTGGCCGGGCTGTGGTTCGTACGTCAGTTTGCGTGCAGGCAGCAGTAACAGCTTGGTTGATCAGACCCTGATCCACCACGATGCCTGGTCTCAGGACGGGCCGCGGGGGCGTTGACCCCCGAAACCCTCTCCAGGTATACTCCAGGTATGCACCTGCCCTTCATGTTCATCTATCGGTAAAATAGGTACCTGGGTGTTAGTCGACTGGTGTGGGTGGCATCATGGGCACAAAATTGACCTAATTTCCGAGAAATACTCTGCATAACAAAGTACTTTCTATATAGTAGTATTTCATTGATGTCAGCTAGGCTTGTATAGATTGTAAATGTAGTAATAAAGATTATTATTGTTGTCTATCGCAGTATTGTGAGCAGTTCTTTTTTAAGCATTTCACCATCATTAAATGAGAAGACTGTCTTACAGTATGCAAGAGTATCGTACGAGTTTCTGAATGGTTTATTCACGTGAGCTTTCACTGACAGTCTTTCGTCTGTAATTACTCTTGGATCTCTTGCTGTGTTCAACGGTTTTCTTATTTTATCATCATCTGAATTCTTCATGTGGTTCGTTCTTAATTTCTCACATTTAAATACGTATCATGAATTTAAATATGTATCATGAATTCCACCATCTATCTACGTATTTATTCACTTGTAAGAATTTATAGTCTTTTGTATTTTATTATAAGTAAATGGTTTTGTGAGAATTATATTTTTGGGGACAGTGATTACCGATTTTCGATCACCTCTGTGATAAACCATACGTAATTACCTCTTGTAAATACAGAACCAGAGTTATTTTTAGTGTCGCTGTGTCACTGTTTAATGTATCGCATACATGTTTTTCATTTCCAATGGTTGTAGAGTGTTTGTACCTTCGTGGCGAGATAAACAAAATATAGAAGTGCCTCTGTTTATTGATTTTAATGACCTTTTCATATTTAAAAAATGGGTGAAATGCTGTAACAAATATAAGGAGAAAACTTCATTACATATTTCGATTTGTCAAGGTTTGAGATTAAGTCATCCATGATTCCTTCGTCATCATACTTTAAAATGTGAACTTGTGGCGGTAGGGGAAAAGTTTCGATAAAATGACTCTGGAAAAAAAAAAATTTTATTTATAGAGGTACATGACGTTTCGTTCTCATGCAGTGAACATTCTTAAGTGAATCTGATTTACGAGGGTCATTAAGGTTGCAGTTATCAAGTACACTAATTTACTTTAATTTCTAAAATGGGGACCAAAATACACTGTGTACTTACACTAAAAGATATACACCCTGCGATGTGTATACTCTGTACTTGGTCGAAAACACATCACTAGCAACTATATTAAGGAAAATATGGGAAAAATACAGATAAAAGGAGAGGTAATAAAGATACTAACACAAATTTAAGAATGCATAAAATAATGTAAACAGTACTAAAAATTAACTGTGTACCAAGATTGTGATTAGATTTTACCCTCCGGGGTGTCAGCTGGGCAGCACCATTAATATATAGTTTAAGCAGAAAAGTGGATAAATGGTTCACAGAACCGACAGGATGATGAATTAGACACCGCCTATGACTGCTTCACCTCACTTGTCTACAGCTTATAAGCTCCATCTCTACGTATATGCTGTACTCTTATCAAGATGGATGGACTGATCACATCGACTCCAGGCTGAGGGATTGATTACCTCAAGCTCCTTTTAATCTTAAACCATTCTTTTCTGCATTGGACTGTGGAAGTCATTGGTTGGTGAAACGTTTCCACAATAAAGATACCCAAGTGTTGCACAAGTGTCTAATTCATCAATCTAAACAAGATTTCGGTCAGATTTGGGAGCTTCTCTTCAGCTATATTTTTGAAGTAAGGGGCCCTGTATTTGCATGGAGTTCCTTTATAGGTTGAGTCGTACAAGTTATATAACAAAGTATACATTTCTTGTACTGTTTGTGTGTGTGTTCTATTGCAGCTTTTCAAGAAGAGTCGGAGCGCTGGGTTGAAAGTTCGTTTCAAGTGTCCTATATATATATAATGCTCAGTAGTAGGTGTGTTTTTGTGGTATGTTTAGTAAATTAAGATTTTTGAATACTGGCAGGGGCGGGGGGGGGGGGAGGTTATCTGGAACCTGATTGGGTGATTATTCTAACAGCAGATTTCTGTTGGATTTTAAGTGGTTTGCTGTTATGGATCCCCAGACACAGATATTATACATAGTTTAGAAAACCAACAAATTGAAGTTCTGCAACATTTGGGAATCTTTATTGAAGAAACGTTTCACCAGCCAGTGACTTCTTCAGTCCAGTACAGAGAAGATATTGCATATCATAAGTGAGGTAGGAATGGATTAGAGAGTAGTACAGAGTGAGTAGTGTTGCTAGTGGAACATAGTAGCGTGCTTTTGATAGCCCACAATTTTGGAAATTTTCGTAGGTATGTGCTGGAGGCTGATACCTCAGTGCATATACATTGAGGCTGTATCTTAATCTCAGTTTTCGAGATGAGAAGTATCTTAGGTGTTGTACAAGAGACATGGAGCCTTAATTGTGGAAGTCTTGCTTAAATACTCACAAGTTGCAGCCTTAATGACCCCCAAAAAGTCGAGTGACTTTAAACCTAAGCATTCAAAAAGTATGATTGGAGTTACTTCCGGAGAGCACGTAAAGGCGCTGTTCTCAGCTTCCGGCGTGACCTTTAAAGGTGCAGTTTCCGCCCTGACTGTTAAAGGCGTCGTTGCCGCCTTCCACACTGACCGAGGTTTGGTACTAGATAAATTGTTAAATGTTTGTCTCGTGAAATTTTTCAGTGTGTAGTATGATTTTAAGTTATAATAAATACTTGTATGGACACAAAAGATACATTTAACACACACACACACACACACACATATTATATATATATATATATATATATATATATATATATATATATATATATATATATATATATATATATATTATATATATATATATATAAATATATATATATTATATATATATATAATATATATATATATTATATATATATATATATAAATATATATATATTATATATATATATAATATATATATATATTATATATATACATATATATATATATGTGTATATGTATATATATATATATATATATGTATTATATATATATATATATATATATATATATATATATATATATATATATATATATATATATATATATATATATATATTGGGGTCCACCTCTGGTGTAAATTGTGGGACCCATAGCCTCGGAGAAGTGGATAAAAAGGCTTCGAGGAAGAATATTTGGATTTCTTCCTGAAGCCGTTTGAATATTCCACTTCCCCTACCACCCCATCTTTTCATTATTTTTTACCAATAGGTATATTTTATTACATAATATGGTGCAAAAGGTTTAAGAGATACAGTGTTCAAATTCAAATTCAAATTCAAAGTTTATTCTCTATAAGGATTACAATGCTGAGTTTACAGAATTTGGTTATTGTGTGGTTTACATGTAGTAAAATAATGATTACAGAGTGTACCACTAGAACACCTAGCATGGCTAGGCATTTCGGGCAGACTTAGTTTAATTCTTAATTTTAAAATATTACAAATTATGAGGTAAGTTGGTATTATGGCTAAGTGACTAAATACTAGTTTGTGAGTTTAACAATGTGAATGCTTTTGTTTTGGCACAGTACATAGTTTCAGTATTGGAGTATCACAGGATTCATTATTTTAAGATTGAGATTAATATTTCTGTTTATGGTCAAATGGGTGAGTGAAAGTGTGAACCACCAGGTGGTATTCGTGTAGTTAGTTAACGGGGTGTATCAGGGAGATAAGATGTTTTCTAATGGTAGTTTTGAAGGTGATGAATGTGTCTGCAGTTCTAGAGTTCTCAGGTAGGGTGTTCCAGATTTTAGGGCCTTTGACATACATTGAATTTTTGTAAAGGTTTAGTCGGACACGGGGAATGTCGTAGAGATGTTTGTGTCTGGTGTTATGCCTGTGGGTTCTGTCACAACTATCAAGAAAGCGTTTTAGGTCAAGGTTGATATTGGAGTTTAAGGTCCTGTAGATGTAGATTGCACAGTAGTAAGTGTGGATGTACTGAACAGGGAGTAAGTTTAGATCTATGAAGAGTGGTGGGGGGGGGGGTGTTGCCAGGGATGGGATTTAGAGATTATTCTTACTGCAGCTTTTTGTTGGGTTATTGGCTTTAGGTGTGTTGCTGCAGTTGATCCCCAAGCACAAATAGCATAGGTGAGGTATGGATAAATAAGTGAGTGGTATAGTGTGAGAAGGGCATTTTGCGGCACGTAGTATCGTATCTTGGAGAGGATCCCAACCGTTTTGGATACTTTTTTGGTTATGTGTCGGATATGGGTGCTGAAATTCAGGTTGTTGTCAAGGTATAGGCCTATGAATTTGCCCTCATTATGTCTGGTAATTAGAGTGTTGTCGATTCTAATGTTAATTTGTGCATCTCCTGCTCTGCTACCAAACATAATATAGTAGGTTTTGTCAGTGTTAAGCGTAAGTTTATTGGCTGTCATCCAAGTCGATATTTTGATCAGCTCCTCGTTAACAATGGTGTTGAGGGTGGCAAGATTAGGGTGAGAGATGACATAAGTCGTGTCGTCAGCAAAGAGAATGGGTTTCAGGTGTTGGGATACGTTTGGAAGATCATAGATGTATATGAGGAAGAACGGGGGACCAAGGACACTTCCCTGCGGAACTCCAGTATCCAGTATCAAGTGTTGATATAAAGATGGCATATACAGTACATGAGATGTGAGAGATACATGTTTAGTACATATTGTTACGTGTTTGTCACTGATTATAATGCGAAAATCTGATCCAGCTCTTCAGAACTGGGGCGCGTGCCAAAATGCAGCAGGCATTACCCCTCTGAACAGCAGCGCTGAGTCGCTGGAACGAAACTAGCTGCCCTGGGATCCCTAGTTATCCTGATGAGTCTTTTGCCTAGCTCCTTAAAGAACTTAGATGCACTCTTACCCCATGAGCCAAGGGTCTCTGAGGCTGTGGGAACAAACATATAATGATAGGCAAGTTCTCCATATTTTCTAGACTTTTGGGACTCCCTGAAGCTGGCAGCTGCCCCTCCTTCCTCCCTGGTGTATTGGAGATAGGTATCAGCCAAGGTATATGCACATGTATAGTCCCACACCACCTGCTTCCCGTCTGTCCAGGCTTGAAGTGTGATACCATCTGGACGCTTCTGGCTGCCATCAGATATGCATAGTTGGGGTGGCTCCCTTACTGCTGGGCATCCGGCTGTTGTGAGGCTCCTCTTGAGCCTCTATTAATTCAGAAATGTGTCATTGTATGCATACATTAGTACTGTCATATTAATACATCAGTACAAACACACGGGTATGTCACAACTACTTGTATTTCTATGCCTGATCTTTTTTTAAAGTCTGTTTTGGCAGATTTGATTCTCCTAAGTATAGTTTAATCCAATGCTTGCAAGTTACAGTACCTTTATTTTTATTTTAGTTCTTCCAAAGGTGAACTTTTCTTTTGTCAGCTTTCATGTTTTTATCCATGGAAATTTTTTTTTGCACTAGTACAAAATCATCCCTATGTAGTTGGCCTATTCAGTTGAATATCCCTTTGTTATTGCTATTACTGGCCGTCACACTCTATGTTCCCTTTTTGTCCGGTAAATTGAGGGGTTACTATCCCTGGTAATACTACGTAATTAATACCTTCTGGCCGAAGATATGTAGTACAGGCAGGTCAAGACAGAATATCCAAAACAAGCTTTCACCTGGACAACGTTTCGCTCAGCTGATACAATTAGACAGTATCCGGGGTGTGGCATTATGACGTTTCGTCCACTAGGGACTTTATCGATTCAAAAAGTGCCTTAACCCGCATATTGACTTACACGTTTCGTTCATATATGACCTTTATCAGGTCCTGACTTGATAAAATCCGACCCTGAGCGAAACGTTTTTGCAATTAAAGCTTGTTCTGAATATTGTCCTGGCACCCGTGATCCTCTGGCTCTGAGTCATAAGAAATTATTGCTATATACACTGGGGAGTACTAGATCCATAGGGGGTCATACAGCACTTGGGGAATGGGAGGTAATCTGGTTTGATTCGAGGAAGGGAAGCTAGCTTCGCTTCCTCGGATCAAGAACCTTCCATCAGCATCAAGGTACCTCCTTTGAAGGCGAGTGACTGGTGTGAACCTCAGTGACCACATATATGGGTGAAGTGAACCTCAGGGATCACATGTGGCCGATGTGAACCTCGGTGACCACATGTGAGTGATGTGAACCTCAGTGATCACATGTGGGTAATGTGAACCTCAGTGACCACATATGTACCTTAATGCTGGTTAAGGGCTTTTGATCCAAGGTATTTGAGCTGCACTCCCCTTCCTCGGATCAAACTTCATTAACTCCCGTTCCCCAGGCCCTGTATCACCCCTAGTAGTTTAGCGTTTGCCCCTGATTATAGTAATAATAATCACAATAATAGTAATATCTTAATATAATCTAATCTAGTCTAGCAATACTATGGTTTATTTATGTGTAGTCGTTACGTGCTCTCTTCCAAGATGCAGCCAACTACACTTATTCCTAGGGCTCTATTTACTACTAGGCAAACATGGACAGGTGTAGGGATACACGAGGTGAAGTATATTGGTTACTATCAGCGTTTGTTATTGTGTATGCACAATTCACACACTACAAGCCACACTGTGATGTCTGCACTATAACGTGTGTGAAATTCAGGCCGGGACCAGACCTAGTGATTACCCAGGGGGGAAAGTCCTGCAGTAACTTTGTTGTCTAGTCCCGAACTGCCTCTCCCACAAACATCAAGTTTCTACGTTCAAGTCTATTGAAGAGGCTAAATGAACTAGATGATACAAACAAGGACGAAGGACCACTTTCCCTTACTGGGGAGAAATTTCTAAACGATGAATGCTGGTTCTAACTCGGTACTTACGTGATGCTTCTTACCCTAAACTGGTACTCCTCTTAGTACTCTAGATCTCAGCATAATAAAACATAGAATCTGCAATAAAAGAAAATCTATTCACTACCGAGACTCATAAATGAAGACAATGGTTGTAAATGCTGGCCTTGTACGCCACAGTGAATTATGTCAATTGTAACATTAATAAATTCTTTTAAGAAGGGGAGGGAGGGGGTTGTTGCCTTGATGCTAACGAAGGGTTGCTGACCCAAGGAATTAGAACTACTCTTCTTCTCCTTGAATAAAATATGATTACACTCCATTCCTTAGGCACTGTATGACCTCTACGGGTTTAACTCTTATCCACAAATATAATGATAATTACAGGAGAGGCTTCTCACCTAAAATAGTTTTATTTCTGTTTGCTGGCTTAGAGGTGGTGTTTCTAAACTCAACTTTTACACTGCTTAGTAGTATTGCCTAGCACTGTATTAATGACCAGCTTAGTCAAGAAAATATATGGTTACCTGGGTCTTTTTCTACCTTTAAGGCCCCTCAGGTGAGGTTTCTTGATACTGGTGAGGGGCTCTTAATCTGGGGAACTGAATCTGTTCTCCAGTTCCCTGAATTGAGACTGAATGCCTTCCATCCCTCCCCTCACAGGAGCTGTATAATCCCTAGGGGTTTAGCGCTTCCCCATAATAATAATCGACACGGGTGTACTGAGACTAGGGAAAGGTTCATGCAAATACGGGAACATTTAAGTGCTCTGGTCAGTTTTATATTGATATTCCCATATTTCGTTTCCTTGCGATAACATAAGAACATAAGAACGAAGGAACACTGCAGCAGGCCTACTGGCCCATGCAAGGCAGGTCCAAGTCTCCTACCGGCTTAATCCAATGCACCCAACCTAGTCAGGTCAGGTCACCTTGACTTAAGGGAGGAACACGGCAACCGTCCTGGTAGCACAAGCTAATCAGGTCCAACTCACACCCACCCACACCCACTCATGTATTTATCCAACCTATTTTTAAAGCTACACAACGTTCTGGCCTCTATAACTGTACTTGGGAGTTTGTTCCACTCATCCACAACTCTATTACCAAACCAGTACTTTCCTATATCCTTCCTGAATCTGAATTTTTCTAACTTAAAACCATTGCTGCGAGTCCTGTCTAGGCTAGATATTTTCAGCACACTATTTACATCCCCTTTATTTATTCCTGTCTTCCATTTATACCCCTCAATCATATCCCCCCTAATTCTACGTCTTTCTAGAGAGTGAAGATTCAGAGCCCTTAGTCTATCCTCATAGGGAAGGTTTCTGATACATGGGATCAACTTTGTCATCCTCTTTGTATATTTTCCAGAGCATTTATATCCATTCTGTAATACGGTGACCAAAACTGTGCAGCATAATCTAAATGAGGCCTAACCAAGGATGTATAGAGTTGAAGAACAACCTGAGGACTCCTATTATTTATGTTTCTTGATATAAAGCCAAGGATTCTATTAGCTTTATTGCGAACACTTATGCACTGTTGTCTTGGTTTCAGATTACTGCTAACCAGAACTCCTAAATCTTTTTCGCAATCCGTAATATTAAGATCTACATTATTTAGTTTATATGTGGCATGGTTATTGTCCTGTCCAACATTTAGAACTTTGCATTTGTCTATATTAAACTGCATCTGCCACCTATCCGACCGAAGTCTACTCAAATCTTCCTGGAGTGCTCTAATGTCCTCGTCAGAATGAATTCGATGGCCTATTTTGGTGTCATCGGCAAACTTGCTGATGTCGCTCTTTATGCCCTCATCTATGTCGTTTATGTATATTGTGAACAGCAGGGGGCCCAACACTGACCCCTGTGGAACACCGCTCGTGACGCTTCCCCACTCTGATTTCTCACCATTTATGCAAACTCTCTGCTGCCTATTTGTCAACCATGCCTCTATCCAGGAAAAAATTTCTCCTCCTATTCCATGTGCCTTAATTTTCCTCAATAGTCTCTGATGTGGGACCCTGTCAAAAGCCTTACTGAAGTCCATGTACACAATATCATATTCATTACCATGATCTACCTCCTCAAATACCTTAGTGAAAAAAGATAACAAATTCGTAAGGCAGGAACGCCCCTTTGTAAAACCATGCTGAGATTCGTTGATTAATTTCTGCTTTTCAAGGTGGCTACGAACTGCCTCGGCAATTATTGATTCCATAAATTTTACTACTATGGAGGTTAGGCTTATTGGTCTATAGTTTGAAGCTAAGGACCAGGCGAGGGTAGACATATTGAGCGTGTTTTCTTACACAGGTTATGTTCTCTATTAGTAAAATGGGTACCTGGGTGTTAGTCGACTGGTGTGGGTCGCATCCTGGGACAAAACTAACCTAATTTGCCCTAAATGCTCTGCATAATAAGTAGCTTTCTATGTAGTAGTATGTCATTGGTGTCAGCTAGGCCTGTATACCTTGTACATGTACTTGTAGAAATAAAGATATATTAAGATTGGCTTCTGTTTGGCTACACGTCATCAGAGCTGCTATTTAACTGGACTAAAAACTTATGCAGCACTCTACATTAATTCTGTGTGAGGTAAAGTGGGCTGGGCTTATGAGAACTGTGGATACCGTTCACGAATCCCACGGAGGCGAAAACTCATCTAATTATTATTAGATATCACGGTCATACATCACCTAGGGAATAGGAGATAGTCAAGGAAGGAGAATGTAAGTTTCAATTCCTTGGATCAAGAGCGGTACACTGGTATCATTACACACCTTGGAGACCTGGCCCTAGCTTAGATCTTTACTCCATTAAACTAAGCCAGCGGAAGGCCTCGGTCAAATGACCTAAAGTTCCAATGGCGGGTCATCAGTGGTCAGTGGTCAGTCGTCACGTGAGGTCACAGACCCTGAGCTGCTTTGGGGATTAGCGTGGACGGTTACAAAGCATGGCTTGCTTCTGCAGTGTTTTAAAAACTGAGTTTGGAGAGTTGAAGGAGGAGGTCTTGCTTCTCCAGGAGGAGATTAGGAGGCTGAAGGTCCACCTCAATGGGCCTGGGAGAGTGTGTGAGGTGGTTGGAGATGTGGGGAATGAGGCTTCTAGCAGTGAGGTGCAGTCTGTCTCTCACTGTGAGGAGGCTGTAGGTGGGGAGGTAGCAACGGGTACCAGCAGTGAGGTGCAGCCCAGCACCTGCTACAAGTGGCGAGTTGTTCACAGTAATGGGAGGCGCATCAGAGTAAGGAAAGTTAAGAGTGAAGATCTGAAGGTAGGAAATCGCTTCTCTGTTCTCCAGGATGAATGTACTTCAGTGGCCAGTGAAGGTAAGGGTACTACTGCCCCTGCTAATGAAGGTAAGCGCATTCTTGTGGTTGGTGACTCTCAGGTAAGATATGTTGACCGTGCTTTTTGTAATAGGAATAAGAAGATGAGAGATAGAGTGTGCTTCCCTGGAGCTGGTGTTGGGGACATTGTCAACAGACTGGATAATATCATGTCAGGTAATGGGAACAAGCCCATTATCTGTCTCAGTGCTGGTGGAAATGATATTGGGAAGGGTAGGAGAGAAGAGCTGCTAGATAAGTACAGGTCAGCTATAGATTTCATTAAGTCTAAGGGAGGGATCCCAATCACATGTAGCATCTTGCCTAGAAGGGGAGTAGGAAATGAATGGTTGTCTAGAGCAATTGGTGTAAATTGCTGGCTAGACAGATACTGCAAGGAACTTGCAATCCCATTCATTGACAACTGGAACAACTTTTATGGCAAACATGATATGTATGCAAGGGATGGGGTTCATCTCTCTGGGGCAGGGGTGGTAGCACTTGCAGACTCGATTGAGAAGGCCATTGGTGAAATGCCTATGATTTTAAACTGATGGAAGATAGAGGTATGGGTGTGTGTGGGAAACAAGCAGGTTGCAACACTAGGGTTGGAAACAGTAAATGTATAAAAGGCATTCAGCATGAAGTTATAAATAAAGACAATAGAACAGGTCAGAAAACAAAGGGGGACAGCAGAGGGCAGCAAGGGACTAGCTCCCTTAAGGTTTACTATACTAATAGCAGGAGTGTTAGAAATAAGATAGATGAGCTAAGATTAATTGCAAGTGCAGGAAACATAGATATTATTGCTATAACAGAGACCTGGCTCAATCTGAAAGATAGAGAGATGCCATCTGAATGTCACATACAAGGCTATAAATTATTCCACACTGACAGGGTCAACAGGAAAGGTGGTGGAGTAGCGATGTATGTCAGAGACAATTTAAATTGTTGTGTTAGACAAGATATTAAATTAGAAGCGTCAGCCACTGAATCTGTTTGGTTACAGCTTCTCGAGGGCCGAGAAAAACTAATTTTGGGTGTGATTTACAGGGCCCCAAATCTTGATAGGGAGTGCAGTAAACTTCTATGGGACGAAATTCGTAAGGCATCTACATACGAAAATGTTGTGCTAATGGGAGACTTCAACTATAGACAGATTGACTGGAGCAATTTGACAGGAAATTTAGAGTCGGGTGACTTTCTTGATACGATCCAGGATTGTTTTTTAAAACAGTTTGTGACAGAGCCAACTAGGGGAAATAACCTCCTTGACTTGGTTCTTGCCAGTAGGGAAACACTAATTAATAATCTTGAGGTTAATGATGAGCTTGGGGAGAGTGATCACAAATCACTCAGTTTTAACATATCATGGAATTCCCCTAATAATGGCAATCAAGTCTCCGTCCCTGACTTTCGCTTGGCTGATTTCATAGGACTGAAAAATTACTTAGGTGGGCTGAACTGGAATGACCTGACTAGGGGTCAGGTAGGTGGTGATGGTTGCCGATATGATGCTTTCCAGGGCATAGTTCTAGCTGCTCAGTCAAATTATGTTCCAAATAGGGAAATCAGATCAAACAAAAATGATCCTAAATGGATGAACAATAGATTAAAATATCTGATTGGTCAAAAGAGAGGCATATATAGGCAAATCAAAAGAGGAGAGGGGCAATTAAGAAATCGATATATTCAGTTAAAGAGAGAAATAAAAAAGGGAATTAGAAAAGCAAAAAGAGATTATGAGGTTAAAGTTGCAAGAGAATCGAAGACTAACCCAAAAGGATTCTTTCAGGTATACAGAAGTAAGATCAGGGACAAGATAGGCCCACTCAAAAGTTCCTCGGGTCAGCTCACTGACAGTGATAAGGAAATGTGTAGAATTTTTAACACATACTTCCTCTCAGTTTTTACACAGGAGGATACCAGTGATATTCCAGTAATGATAAATTATGTAGAACAGGACGATAATAAACTGTGCACTATTAGGGTCACAAGTGACATGGTCCTTAGGCAAATAGATAAATTAAAACCTAACAAATCCCCAGGCCCTGATGAACTGTATGCAAGGGTTCTAAAGGAATGTAAAGAGGAGCTTAGCACACCTTTGGCTAATCTTTTCAACATATCACTACAAACTGGCATGGTGCCAGATAAGTGGAAAATGGCAAATGTGATACCTATTTTCAAAACAGGTGACAGGTCCTTAGCTTCGAACTATAGACCAATAAGCCTAACCTCCATAGTGGGAAAATTTATGGAATCAATAATTGCCGAGGCAGTTCGTAGCCACCTTGAAAAGCATAAATTAATCAACGAATCTCAGCATGGTTTTACAAAGGGACGTTCCTGCCTTACGAATTTATTAACTTTTTTCACTAAGGTATTTGAGGAGGTAGATCATGGTAACGAATATGATATTGTGTATATGGACTTCAGTAAGGCTTTTGACAGGGTCCCACATCAGAGACTATTGAGGAAAATTAAAGCACATGGAATAGGAGGAGAAATTTTTTCCTGGATAGAGGCATGGTTGACAAATAGGCAGCAGAGAGTTTGCATAAATGGGGAGAAATCAGAGTGGGGAAGCGTCACGAGCGGTGTTCCACAGGGGTCAGTGTTGGGCCCCCTGCTGTTCACAATCTACATAAACGACATAGATGAGGGCATAAAGAGCGACATCGGCAAGTTTGCCGATGACACCAAAATAGGCCGTCGAATTCATTCTGACGAGGACATTCGAGCACTCCAGGAAGATTTGAATAGACTGATGCAGTGGTCGGAGAAGTGGCAGATGCAGTTTAATATAGACAAATGCAAAGTTCTAAATGTTGGACAGGACAATAACCATGCCACATATAAACTAAATAATGTAGATCTTAATATTACGGATTGCGAAAAAGATTTAGGAGTTCTGGTTAGCAGTAATCTGAAACCAAGACAACAGTGCATAAGTGTTCGCAATAAAGCTAATAGAATCCTTGGCTTCATATCAAGAAGCATAAATAATAGGAGTCCTCAGGTTGTTCTTCAACTCTATACATCCTTGGTTAGGCCTCATTTAGATTATGCTGCACAGTTTTGGTCACCGTATTACAGAATGGATATAAATTCTCTGGAAAATGTACAAAGGAGGATGACAAAGATGATCCCATGTATCAGAAACCTTCCCTATGAGGATAGACTAAGGGCCCTGAAACTGCACTCTCTAGAAAGACGTAGAATTAGGGGGGATATGATTGAGGTTTATAAGTGGAAGACAGGAATAAATAAAGGGGATGTAAATAGTGTGCTGAAAATATCTAGCCTAGACAGGACTCGCAGCAATGGTTTTAAGTTGGAAAAATTCAGATTCAGGAGGGATATAGGAAAGTACTGGTTTGGTAATAGAGTTGTGGATGAGTGGAACAAACTCCCAAGTACCGTTATAGAGGCCAGAACGTTGTGTAGCTTTAAAAATAGGTTGGATAAATACATGAGTAGATGTGGGTGGGTGTGAGTTAGACCTGATAGCTTGTGCTAACAGGTCGGTTGCCGTGTTCCTCCCTTAAGTCAGTGTGACCTGACCTGACTAGGTTGGGTGCATTGGCTTAAGCCGGTAGGGACTTGGACCTGCCTCGCATGGGCCAGTGGGCCTTCTGCAGTGTTCCTTCGTTCTTATGTTCTTATGTTCTTATCTAAGACCCGCGTCAGGAAACACTTGTCCTGTTTCCTGACGAACCTTACCTAACCTAGAATTGATTTCCTGGAGCCAACCTTACGTACTGTGCTGGATGACACCACAACACATGTTACAAGTATCCGAAGAGAGGTGACGAGAGCATTTCCGAACCTTCCTGTGGCGTTAGTTTCATATACGAAGTCAAATTTTACGGAGACTGTATACGAAGTGTCACCTGCACGTATAAGTACAATAAAACACCTAAATTACTGGGAATAGTTGAAGTCCCTTGACATGTACTCCTTGGAAAATCCTTGAGAGACTAGTCCCAAACCTACACAGGGAAATCACTCCACATGAAAGCGAAAGACTCGGCAGGCGGTGCAGCATCACCCCAGTGAAAAGTAGGGGCGCCATGAGTACGCTAAGCGGCAACATAATAAGTGTGTCAAGGGCCCCAAGATTGTTCAGCTGCCTCCCAGCATATATAAGGGGTATTACCAATAGACCCCTAGTTGTCTTCAAGAGGGAGCTGGATAGGCACCTAACGTCAGTACCTGACCAGCCGGGCGGGTGGTTCGTACGTCGGTTTGCATGCGCCCAGCAGTAACAGCCTGGATGATATGGCCGTGGTTCACCGCGAGGCCTGGTCATGAACCGGGCCGCGGGGGCGTTGACCCCCGAAACACCTTCCAGGTATACCAACTAACAGCAACCCTTGTAATCAGTCCCTGCCTCTCTTGTTCACCATGCGAGACCATTTGTAACTTCCGACGAAATCGTAATGACACGATTGCAATCGTGTCATTACGATTTCGTGAGTCATGTTGACGGCTTTGATGGGACTTGAGCTAGAGTTCGTCACGGCCACGCTAGCTGGAGATTCGTCTGTAAAAACTTGCATTTGTGGTCACAGTGGTGCCTATGCTAACCTTCCTATGGTGTAGAAATATACCTAGTTGGATTAATCTTAATGTGGCTAGTTGGCCCAGTGGGTGACGCGACGGTCTGGAGTTTTGAGACTGCGGGTTCTATCCCCGCCCGTGGTATGGGGTTTTTACGTGCTAGTGTTTTCATAGTACCTAGAATTATAGAAAACCTTCATGAACTCGGCTAAAAGAAAATGTGACATTAATATGATAAACTATGAGATTTATGGACAGGGACAGCGTTTATTATTTATACCAAGTTAATTTTAAATTCTAAGAGCTTTTATGATCCTACATCAGTTCTTCACAAAACATTATTTTACAGCTTGTATTATGCAGTACGATACATATGAGGAAGTCTCATAACACCTGCTGCTCAGGTTTATCGTTAATTGCTTATTCGACAGCTTTATTATGCATCTAATATCCATCCTGTGGGTAACAGTCAAAAGATTACAGATATTTACGTATAATGGACCCAATATGTGTTTGCTAAGCAAATTATGGAAGTAAGGAATTATTTACAGATTTATTGACTTGGGGACAATAGTAATGAGTTTACAAAGTCATGAATTCAGTCACAAAAACATTATAATGTAGTTATATTTGGTTAGGAATTATTTACACTGCCAAACATTTGGTAAGGTATGGTTTAATTTAAGCTATTTAAGGTGGTTATGAGTTATTTAAAAAAGGCAAAGTCGGGGAATTTTTCAGAATGGCTTGTGATATACCACTGTAAATCAGATACTTTGGCTTTTGTCTCTGAATTCACTATTTTTTGTCGCATTCTAATACATAATTATGCAGGGTATGAGAGTTGTTCCTCTGACAAAGGTTACGTTTGCTTAGAGCTGTGTCAAGCGCGACTCCCAGCAGTAGCACCCACAAGTCATCAGAAGCCGGGTAGTAGTGACATCTAAGACAGTCGATTTTGTTGAATGTGCTCTTCGTCAGGGACCCCAATAAGTTACTTCGACTGTTTTTTTTTGGGGGGGGGGTTATCCTAGGTAATTTACACTATGCATAATTGTGCTTATGTGTGCCTGTGCCTAAACTTACTTGGTCACTGAGCACGAAAGAGGTCTTAACCACGCTGTCTTGTAAACATGATTACTAGAATGTTGTATGCGTCACTTATCATGGCTTGTTCTTGCTACCTCAGAAAATTATGGCTTGATTTATAGGCGGAATTGAAAAATTTAAAGAAACATTATCAGTTTCTCAGATAGGAAAAAATGACAAACTAAAGTATTTTTTCCAGAAGATAGTGGATATGTCCAGTAACGAGCGGAAAATGGCCTGTAAAAAAAGGAAACAAGATGAGGAAAAGTGAAGAAGTTTGAATAGTGTAAATTCCTTGTTTTACTGCAGGATGAATGTAGTTTTTATCGTTATGGGGAGATAAGACAACAAAAAATAACCTCTGAGGGCAAAAATGTATTTATTGTTGGAGACTCGTAGGGAAGAGCGAGCGTAGAATCATGGTTGGGTGGAACATAGGCAAGTCTCCTAGCACTTGCTGTACTACTGTTACTTAGCAGTAAAGAGATACTGATGGAAATGTAGACAAATGCAGTATAATGCGATCCTCTATTTACTACGTTTCTCCCACACAGTGGCCTTTATCAAGTCACAAACAGATCTGTCTGAGCAGAGAGTACACGAATATATATAGGGAGCATAGTGAGGTGAGAGATGTTGAAGTTAACTGTTAAGAAGAGGATTTGAGAAAGAACCTGCCCGGCATGGTGTAATAGAGCACAAAGTGCGTGTTATAGAGGCTGCCACATTGAAAGATTGTTTCACGAGGCACAGTACTCGTCCCCATCATTCTCCTCATCCTTATATCTGACATAGACGGAGCTGTAAACCATAGCACCGTGTCTTCCTTTGCAGACGATACTAGAATTTGCATACGAGTGTCATCCAGTGAGGACACGAAATTTTCAAGCGGATATTAACCAAGTCTTCCAGTGGGCTGCAGAAAACAATGTGATGTTTAGTGAGGGCAAATTCCAGCTACTCCGTTTTGGAAAACTTCAGGAATTAAAAGCTAGAACGAAGTATCAAACGAATTCAGCCACAAAATAGAACGAAAAAATTAATGCGAAGTAATTAGGAGTGATAATGTCAGAGGATCTCACCTTCAAGGACCACAACAGTGTCATTATCACAGCCGCGGGAAAAATGATGTGATGCATAATGATAACCTTCAGAACAAGATATGCCAAGCCAGTGATGATCCTCTTGAAGTCACTTGTTCTGTCTAGGCTAGAATACTGCTGTGCATAAACAGCTCCATTCAAGGCAAGTGAAAATGCAGATCTGGAGAATGTACAGAGGACCTTCAATGCACGTATAAGTTCAGTAAAGCACCTCAATTAATTACTGGGAACGTTTTAAGGCCCTAGACCTGTACTCCTTGGAGCGCAGGCGAGAAAGGTACATCACAATTTGCACCTGGAAAATTCTAGAGGGACTGGCTCCAAATATGCACACACAAATCCCTCCCTATGAAAGCAAAAGGCCCGGAGGACGATTCAACATCCCCCAATGAAAAGCAGGGCTGCCGTAAGTACACTGAGCGAAAACACAGTAAGTGTCAGGGGCCCAAAGCTGTCCAGCAGCCCCCATCATTCATAAGAGCAAACAATAGACCCATATCTATCTTCAAGAGGGAACTGGACAGATACCTATAGTCATTACCTGACCAGCCTGGCTGTGGTTCGTACGTTCGATTGCGTGTGGCCAGCAGTAACAGCCTGGTTGATCAGGACCTGATCCACCGTGAGGCCTGGTCATGGACCGAGCCGCGGGGGCGTTGGCCCCTGGCACTCCCTCCAGGTTGGTAGACACTAGAAGTGCACGTGCACTGAGGTCTCTGATGCGCACGTGTAGACACCTCACCACCCTGGGCGTCACAACTGGTATTTACAATGGGACTATATTTATCTTGGCATTCAGAGAGCCTGTGTGCGTTTTGTTGTATATACACATTTTTTTTTATAGCTGACACCCATCGCTCCTCTTATGAAGCCTAGAAGCTTGATGACCGCTCAGTGTGGGAAAGTCCACCTTAATTAAGCACAGTTTCCACCTATGAAGTGTAAGCGCGCTTACGGGAATAACGGAACTGTAACTTAGTTAACATAATGTTATGAGATAGTCCCTTTACCCATTATGGGTAAAGAGTGCATAATAGTATACCTATTAAACAATGGTTAATGGGGTTTGAATCCTACCGACTACACTAGGGTTATTAAGACTGCATGCAACCTTTTCACCACCAGTCAAGAATACTTTAATCCTTAAAACAGGGAAATCTGTCAGCATATATACTGTGAGAGAAATACACCTCTCAGTGTATATATCAACGGTGGGCAAACTGCAATTTTTTACAGACGAATCTCCAGCTGGAGATTCGTCTGTAAAAACTTGCATTTGTGGTCACAGAGGTGCCTTTGCTAACCTTCCTATGGTGTAGAAATATACCTAGTTGGACGAATCTTATTGTGGCTAGCTGGTCTAGTGGCTAACGCGACGGTCTGGTGTTTTGAGACTCGGATCGCGGGTTCAATCCCGGCCGGGGTATGGTTTGTTTGCAATCGTGTCATTACGATTTCGTGAGTCAATAGAACAAATTCTTGTCACCCGTCGTGCTACTGCGAGATGCATTTTTGAAATTAGTCTCACTGCAGAGCGATCTGAAGAGCTGCGTTGCTTACAGCTTAACACTGGATGAATCTACAGATATTCAAGATATCCCTAAGCTAACTATATTTGTTCGTTATGTTACAAACGATGAAAATGTAAAAGATGAATTCTTAGACCTGACAATCTTAAAGGAAACCACAAAAGGTATTGACGTCACTCAAAAAATGCACTTAAATCTTTATTAAAAGTTCAGCTACCACTGTACAGGTCAAAATACTGTCGTAATTGGGTAATTGACACATTATCTCAGCTATCCTGAATGTTTCTTTATCCACTGTATCATCCACCTTGACCATTTAGTAAGCAAATACCAAGTTCAACAATGTCATAAATTTCGTTTTAGAAATTGTGAATTTCATTCAGACAAGTACAAAACCACCGTGAATTTAGAAATTTTGAGGAGCTGAAGCTTGAAGAAAAGCCAAGTGACCTTTCATTCTACTGTATTGTAAGATGCTTAACAACTACCAGTTTTTTTTTTTAATAAGTTTGTTGCTCTTTTTGAAAGAATCATTGCATTCATGTAAGAAAAGAAAAAGACTTACAGCTAGAAGATTATGAATGAGTACGGGATCTGATATTCGTTACATATGTAATTCTACACCTCCAATATTTAAATCTGGCACTTCAAGGAAGAACCAAGTTATTACAGAACTTGCCCAATCAATTTTCAGTTTTCAGAATAAAATAAAGATTTTTCAAAGAGATCTGGAAACAAAGAAATTTGACCACTTTACAAAATTAAGAATAACTGCTTTTCCTGATGTTGAAATTAAATACAGTAAATTGAAACATTACGAAGGAAATTTAAAAACACTTTATAATGATTCTGAGAACAAGTTTGAGAAACTTAAAAAGTTAAAGCCATGTTTTGAATTTATTTTGATCCTTTAGTGATTGATGTCATCAACGATGGATGTCCTGTTGTTGCACCTTTTGTTTCGGATGTTGCTTAAATAGAAATCGAGCTTATTGGAGTTGCAGGAAGAAATGGGTTTGAAGCTAGTACATAAAAGCTCATATCTAACAGACTTTTGGAAACAAATCCCAGAAGCAAAGTATCGCAGTCTTCAGAAAATTGTCTTCCCACTATTTTGTTTTTGGGACAACATATTGTTGTAAATCTCTCTTCTCTGTAATGAAATGTATCAAATCAAAACATCGTGCTATCCTCACTAGCAGCTACCTCACTGAGCTGCTTTGGCATCCTACTAGCCAGATTTTAAACTATTAACTGCAAAACTGAAGACTCGGCGTCTTCAACGAGCACAAATTAAATATATTCTGCCTTGGTGAGTAGGACTGCCATATGGTTGTATTTTTTATAATTTACAATTTTAAAATAATGCTGTATGTGGCTCTTGAACATTCAGAAATGTATGAAAAGTGTTACATGTGGCTCTTCTTATCAAAGAACTTGCCCACCCCTGGTAAATATCCTGACCAAAAAAATATTATCTTAGTGTTAGGTACGATCTTTGTGTTAGGATTCACGCACGCTATGTTACTAGAAAACAACAAAAAAGGTACAATACCGTAACTGAATACACAAATAACCCGCACATAGGAGAAAGAAACTAAAGACGACGTTTCTGTAAACTTGGACCATTAATATAGTCAGAAACGTCGTCATAAGGTTCTTTCTCTTGTGTGCGGGTTATTTGTGTATTATATGTGGGACTTTTTTTAATAACACGAAAATATTGCAGAAATGACAACCTCATGTTTTGAGTGATAGTTTATTGTGCACTCGCGCTTGTCGGGTTTAAATTCTAGAAGGCGCTTGTCTGACTATACCTTAAACCCGACAAGCGCAAGTACACAATAAACTATCACTCACAACATGCTGGTGCACAATAAGCTATCTGCATGAGCTCCTCGTGCACAAACTACCACTAACAACAACAAAGACTAAAAATCTGTAAGAGTGTCCCTATCTTCTTTGGTTTAAATTTCCCTCAATCGGGTTTACATCATCCACAAAAGATACAAAAGAGTCTGTCTTGTCTGAGAGCTCTTTCACAGGAATAGCTGGATTGTAATGTTGAGCCCAGGGGAGATCCCTTCGTTAAACTTCCTTAACCTGATTCTTTCTTTCTCACGGTTACTCTATTTTCTTTTCCTCGGATATTCTTTGACCCATTGAAACGCCTTTTTTATCCTTTCATCTCTGCCTATTCCTGTATTGTGTGGTTTTCAGCCTCTGCTGAAGTTCCGTGTCAAAGATCTATCTGCAGTCCAAGAATATACCTTAACCCACCCCTCTCTTCATATCTGCGGTTCTTTCAAAAGTCTGAGAGGTTCGTGAGGCAGAATTTACCATCCCTGAATCCTTTGTGCTTGTGTGTGTAGTAGTAGTAGTAGCTATTAGTCGTCAAAAGACACTTGTCGATGAACACTTTGGCCTGATGACTTTTTTTTTTGCGTGTGCGCGTGTTTATCTCTTTGTGTTTACATCTGAGATATTTTTGTGGAGTGAGGAGGAGTGATAACAAGAGGCAGGTGGTGCTAATGTGATGGTGTTCGTGCCACTGGAACGACTCACTGTAACATGCACCACAGGTGAATGAACCAAGGTCAGTAGCTCACTAATACTTTAATTTGTTATCATGCAATTGCGTAGGCTTTATCCGCAGTTCTTTATGGCTTTGTGTAATTACCTAATTGTAATTTCCTATATGAGTTTGTCGGCGGTGAGCTGGAGCTCTTGGTTCCGTCTCCTGACTTTCGACCGACTGACATGATTGAGCCTTTTCATATCTATTTTTGAGCCTTCGGGAAGTTTGCTTCCACTTCGTTATTGCTTAACATATTACACTTAACCACCGCTCTTAAACTGACCACAATATTCCCTAATACTATTTACGTTAGTTACGGTGCAGTTGTCAAAGGCACCTGTCGATAGACACTATGAGATACGTTTTTTGTGTGTGGGTGAATGTGTGTATCTGGTCGCTTTTTTATAATTATATATTAATAAACACTTATTTCTTCTGGGAGATGGTAATTCCCAAGCGATAGTATCTCCAGCTCTATTAGAGCAAGATCATAGAAGTTACCGTAGCTGCTGAACACGGAATGCTTGACGATATCCTCACCACCTTACTGAAATTTCCCAGCTTCTGATTCGCAAAACCTGCGTTGTGGTGGAATATGACAGTTAGTTACCATTTTGTCCTAGGCACATGTCGATTAGACAGTGATATCTTGCTGGTGTTACCAATATGTAACTATGATACAATGTAGTGTACCAGTACACTGTTGGTGTTCCCACTATGCAACTATCATACAGTGTAGTGAAGCAGTACACTGCTGGTGTTCCCACTATTTTCGCGTCTTCCAGAGCACCCCTACTCCACCCTCCTTCCCCTGGCACCCCATCCCCTTCATCCCTCCCCTTGCACCACATCACCTTCATCCCTCCCCAGGCACCCCTCTCCCGGCTCACCAAGGCTCTAGAGGAGAGACTTATCGATCATAAAGCAGATCTGGGTAGGTCGTAGCTGCAACACTTCCGCTCCGTGCTGCTTGCTCCACCACCACTGAGACCACCACCACTACTACCACCACCACCACTACTACCACCACCACCACCACTACCACCACCACCACTACCACCACCACCACTACCACCACTACCACCACCACCACTACCACCACCACCACTACCACCACCACCACTACCACCACCAACACTACCACCACCAACACTACCACCACTACCACCACCACCACTACCACCACCAACTACAACCCACCACTCACTACCACCACCACTACCCACTATCACCACAACCACCATCACTACCCATCACCACCACTACCCACCACCACTACCCACCACCACAAACCCACCACCACCAACCCACAGCTGGTACTTGCAGAAGGTGGTAGCTGGTTCTTCTTCATTGATCAAGTCTTCTGTTTACTTCTAATGCTTTCTCTTAACCACTCATGTACACTGCAGTCCATTCTTTTAATGAAAAACAGTATAATAATCTTTATTTCTACATGTACAAGGTATACAGGCCTAGCTGACATCATTGACATACTACTATGTAGAAAGCCCCTTGTTATGCAGAGTATTTCGGACAAATTAGGTCAGTTTTGTCCACAGGATGCGACCCACACCAGTCGACTAACTCCCATGTACTTACTGAACTGCTAAGTGAACATGGCCAGCAGGTGTCTTAAGGCAACACGTCCTAATGTTTCCACCCGTACCGGGGATCGAACCACTGTCCTCAGTGTGTTAACCAAGTAAGCTATCAATCGAACTACGGGACACACAACTGTCACTGTTGCTAAACCGGTCAAAAGTATGACTGTTCAACAAGCCTTAAAAAGTGATTCTCTGACTTAAAATTTTGGGGGGCGCTGGATGGGTCCCTGTTTTTTTTAAGCCATATAGAATTAGCGAGGATGAGTTGTATACTGCATATATACAACTCGTTCTACACTGCATGTAGAAGCTGACGCTGACGGGTGTGGGGATGAAAACAATATGGAGTACATGCTATTATTGGAGAGCGAAACTGTACCAGTTAAGGCTTTTATTGGAGAGCAAAACGTTTTCTTAGTTAAAGCCTTTATTGGAGAGCGAAGCGTTATCAATTAAAGCTTTTACTGGAGGAGAGCGAAACGTTGTCTCATTTGAAGCCTGTATTAGAAGAGAGCGAATCGTTAAAGCTTATTCTGTATATTGTGCCTTCATACACAATTCATTTGGGGCTTTGTGTTAATTCTCAGTGTCTGGCGTATATTATGTGTATACACAACTTGCGCAGAGCCCTACCAGTGGTGTATTAAAGACACGTGGACACATTAAGCAAGTATCTTACACATGATAGTTAAGACAGTGTGTTGAGAAGGCTAGACTGTTTTGCATTACACTGATTACCTTCACAAACACATAATTACGTTGATTACGTTGATAGTCTTGAGTAATCAAGGTGGATAACGAGGAGAGGTGAATAACATGAGTTGTGTGTTGCAACTTGTAATATGGATTTAATGTAGGTGAATTGTTTAGTAACATTAAATTCATGGTAATGGTAGTAAGATAAGATTTGTTACCCGGAGCAGAGTTAGGCACTCACCATAACCCAAGAAAGTCAAGTGAGTTATCGAGGATTGTCTGTCTTGTGTGATAAATGCTTTAGACAACCGACAAGTTGAAGAATGAGACACTTGTGCAATACATGCTAATCTTTGTGTTCAGTCCATAAGTATTTCCTTATGAACACATCGAGTCTAGGCTGAGGGACTGATTACCTCAAACTCCTCCTTACACCGTTCTTCTTTGTATTGAACTGATGAAGCCACTGTGTGCCGACACGTTTCCTCAATAAAGATTCCCATATATTGCATAAGTGTCTCATTCTTCAAGTGTCTGTTTTATTCAAGGGTTGGGGAGTGGGTATCTTAATGCTAGTAAGATAAGATTTGTTGGGATTTTTAACTCCCGGAGGGTTAACCACTCAAGAAAGTTAGTGCGTCATCAAGGACTGTCTTATTTCCATTGGGGTTCTTTAATCTTGTCCCCCAAGATGCGACTTACAACAGTCGACTAACACTCAGGTACCTACTTACTCCTAGGTGAACAGGGACAGCAAGTGTAAGGAAACATGCCCAACTTTTCCACCCGTGTCGGGGATTGAACCGCGGACACTCATTGTGTGAGACGAGTGCGTTGCCAACCGAGTTACTGGACACCGAGATCTCTTGATCCAAAAATATGGAACTACAGTCTTCGCCTGGATAAATCCCGATTTCCCCCCCCCCCCCCCCGACGCTGTATGATCCTTACAAGTTTAAACCTTCCCCATGAAGATGATAATTCCCCAACTAATGCCGCTCTCAACCTCTTTTCCCTAAAATTTCACCTACTTTTTATTTAATATTCTGATATATTAATAGCTAGTTGATCAGTACTGTGTTGCCGCCTTGATCTGCACTACATTATGCAAAGGTGGTGCGAGCATTGTGTTTACCTAACACACCCGCTACGCACGATGGTCTTCCTGTCGTATTCAAGCACGCATGATGGTCTTCCTGTCGTATTCAAGCACGCAGGATGGTCTTCCTGTCGTATTCAAGCACGCACGATGGTCTTCCTGTCGTATTCAAGCACGCATGATGGTCTTCCTGTCGTATTCAAGCACGCAGGATGGTCTTCCTGTCGTATTCAAGCACGCAGGATGGTCTTCCTGTCGTATTCAAGCACGTAGGATGGTCTTCCTGTCGTATTCAAGCACGCAGGATGGTCTTCCTGTCGTATTCAAGCACGTAGGGTGGTCTTCCTGTCGTATTTAAACACGCATGGTCTTCCTGGCGTATTCAAGCACGCAGGATGGCCTTCCTGTCGTATTCAAGCACGCAGGATGGTCTTCCTGTCGTATTCAAGCACGCATGATGGTCTTCCTGTCGTATTCAAGCACGCAGGATGGTCTTCCAGTCGTATTCAAGCACGTAGGATGATCTTCCTGTCGTATTTAAACACGCATGGTCTTCCTGGCGTATTCAAGCACGCAGGATGGCCTTCCTGTCGTATTCAAGCACGCATGATGGTCTTCCTGTCGTATTCAAGCACGCAGTATTGTTTGCCTGTCTTCATCACGCAAGAATTTTTTTGTCATACTCCATCACACAGGATGTGTATCACACTTAGGGTAATGAATTTTTTCAGTCGGAGCTGGAAACTTTAGTAGAGCGTTAATGACATTGTCCATCACTCCACGATGGGTCCAGAAGCTATTTCAGATTTGAAGATTTCCTCCTAGCAGGAATGGAGTCTCATGTCTGTTTAGTGGAAAGGGATAAGGACATCAATATGTGAAAATATGTTGTATGGGTTGTGGAGGTGGGAAGTGCAATGGCTACACTAAAGGGTAGGCGCGGGGGGGGATGTTGCAGTTCAGAGCGTCATTCAAGTTGTGATGTCCGCGCACGCACTTCCGGGAAGACAGTTACTGAATGAGTGGTAGTGGATGTTCGTCCTTTGAGTCACTCTGCCCCGGTGGAAAATTGTCAATATGATAATGAAAAAACAAGACATGCATACCCTCCATCCTTTCCTGTCCCCTCTGCAGCAGCAACAGCAGCAGTATGGCAGTAGGAAGAGGCGCTAAACATTGCGGGAAGAGTATCACGTGACCTTGTCAGCAGTCACGTGTGGTATTGCCTGACCTCTGGTGAATAACTGTCTGCAGCAACTAGGACGCTGCTGTTTGTCTGTTGACGCTACTACTGCTTGCTTTGTTAGTTACTAGTGCAGCTGTTTGCTGTTTTCTCTGTTATCTTCTTTATTCTTGCTGTTCGCCCTCTAGACTCCTTTTATCCTTACCTGATTGAGCACTTGCTATAACCCTCTTCTCACCTTCTACGTTTTTTTAATTCACATAATACTTGTAAACACTTAAAGCACCTCAGTGTTTTTATATAACACACCAACTCAGTGTTTTTTTTTATATGACACTTATGCCACCTCAGTGTTTTTTTTTTATATAACATTCATATAGCCTTAGTGTTTTTATATAACACGTGCAACATCTCAGAGTTTTTATATAACACGTATGCCACCTCAGCCTTTTTACAAAACATTTATATACATCAAACTTTTTATATAACACTTACAGTGCCTCGATCTTTTTATGTAACACTTATGATGCCTCAGTCTTTTTATAAAACACAACACCTCAGTTTTTTATATAACACTTGTACTACGTCAGTCTATATAACAATATCATCTTAATCTTTTTATGTAACACACCACCTCAGTCTTTTTATATAATGCTTAAACCGTCTCAGTTCCCCTGTTCCTGTATATAAAGACTTATTCCTCTCCTTCCTTTTCTTAGCTAACCAGTTGATATTACTCCTTGCTTAGTTCAGGTTCTCTCTCATCGACGCCAGTGAGCCAAATATACTCCTCATAGTGAGTCGTGTCAGGGCCACGGGGGAAGCGTCATAATTTGTGCTTCAGAACATCGTCACTAACGTACAATTATTGTCTCCATAAATGGTTTAAGATATATTAAAATATGTAATTTGAGATACATATTGGGTAATGAGTTAAGGTAATGAGTTAGGAGAGATGATTTTGAATAAATTATTTAGAATAGATGGTCTAGATAAAATTATTTAGATGTCTATGCTAGTTAGAATAGAAAATTCACAATATATTAATTATAATACATGGGTTAGAACTGATGTGCTAAAAAAGATGAGCTAGAACAGATGAGTTGGAATTGATGAACTAGGATATATTGAGCACAGAAATATATATAAATTTGCTGTGAAGAAGCTATAAAAATTAACTGAATAATATAAATACAAGAGAAAGATAAACAAGACAGACTTTATAAATAAAAGGTTTATGAGATGTTTGTTTCGTGACACATATGTAGGTGGCAACTCTTGTCACAGTGTAGGTGGCAAACTCTTGTTACAGTGTAGGTGGCAACTCTTGTTAGTGTAGGTGGCAACTCTTGTTAGTGTAGGTGGCAACTCTTGTCACAGTGTAGGTGGCAAACTCTTGTTACAGTGTAGGTGGCAACTCTTGTTAGTGTAGGTGGCAACTCTTGTTACAGTGTAGGTGGCAACTCTTGTTACAGTGTAGGTGGCAACTCTTGTTACAGTGCAGGTGGCAACTCTTGTTACAGTGTAGGTGGCAACTCTTGTCACAGTGTAGGTGGCAACTCTTGTTACAGTGTAGGTGGCAACTCTTGTTACAGTGTAGGTGGCAACTCTTGTTACAGTGCAGGTGGCAACTCTTGTTACAGTGCAGGTGGCAACTCTTGTTAGTGTAGGTGGCAACTCTTGTTAGTGTAGGTGGCAGCTCTTGTTACAGTGCAGGTGGCAACTCTTGTTACAGTGTAGGTGGCAACTCTTGTTACAGTGTAGGTGGCAACTCTTGTCACGGTGTAGGTGGAAACTCTTGTTACAGTGTAGGTGGGAACTCTTGTTACAGTGTAGGTGGGAACTCTTGTTACAGTGTAGGTGGGAACTCTTGTTACAGTGGAGGTGGCAACTCTTCTTACAGTGTAGGTGGCAACTCTTGTTACAGTGTAGGTGGCAACTCTTGTTACAGTGTAGGTGGCAACTCTTGTTACAGTGTAGGTGGCAACTCTTGTTACAGTGTAGGTGGCAACTCTTGTTACAGTGTAGGTGGCAACTCTTGTTACAGTGTAGGTGGCAACTCTTGTTACAGTGTAGGTGGCAACTCTTGTTACAGTGTAGGTGGCAACTCTTGTTACAGTGTAGGTGGCAACTCTTGTTAGTGTAGGTGGCAGCTCTTGTTACAGTGTAGGTGGCAACTCTTGTTACAGTGTAGGTGGCAACTCTTGCTACAGTGTAGGTGGCAACTCTTGTTACAGTGTAGGTGGCAACTTTTGTTAGTGTAGGTGGCAACTCTTGTCACAGTGTAGGTGGCAACTCTTGTCACAGTGTAGGTGGCAACTCTTGTTGCAGTGTAGGTGGCAACTCTTGTCACAGTGTAGGTGGCAACTCTTGTCACAGTGTAGGTGGCAACTCTTGTCACAGTGTAGGTGACAGTTCTTGTTACAGTGTAGGTGACAGCACTTAGTCCTACGACAGGCCAACCACTGGTCAGAGCGACCGCAGGACAGAACGACTGCTGGTCAGAGCGACCGGTGGACAGAACGACTGCTGGTCAGAGCGACCGCTGGTCAAAGCGACCGCTGTCTTACCGGTCGGACTGAGCGGTCAATCAGGTGGGCAGCAATCAATAACACTGCAGTGTTGTCCTGCTTGTTATCCTCCCAGGGACCAAGACAATAACCCTCGTCAAGGAAAACAATACATACCAGTAATAACATGGAACCAGGAAACATAAAACAATATTCTTTTCCTCCGGAATTATAATATGTAAAATGTAGCAATAAATTCTTCTTTACTGGAAATAAGAGTCACATTCCAGTAATACTGTAAGATAATACTGATGAATGAAAGGTCCTTTTATTTCTGTGTCTTTCTCATTATTAATATTATTAATAACATTATTATTGTTATGTTTATGCTATTCCTATTATTGTTATTGTTATTATTACTTTCATTTGCATCATTACCAGATAAATGTTTGTCAGTTTTTATTTATTCGTTACATTTGTGTGTGTGTACTCACCTATTTGTACTCACCTATTTGTGGTTGCAGGGGTCGAGTCCTAGCTCCTGGCCCCGCCTCTTCACCGGTTGCTACTAGGCCCTCTCTCTCCCCGCTCCATGAGCTTTATCAAACCTCGTCTTAAAACTGTGTATGGTTCCTGCCTCCACTACGTCATTTTCTAGGCTATTCCACTGCCTTACAACTCTATGACTGAAGAAATACTTCCTACTATCTCTCTGACTCATTTGTGTCTTCAACTTCCAATTGTGGCCTCTTGTTTCTGTGTCCCCTCCCTGGAACATCCTGTCTTTGTCCACCTTGTCTATTCCACGCAGTATTTTATATGTCGTTATCATGTCTCCCCTGACCCTCCTGTCCTCCAGTGTCGTCAGGCCGATTTCCCTGTGTGTGTGTGTGTGTGTGTGTGTGTGTGTGTGTGTGTGTGTGTGTGTGTGTGTGTGTGTGTGTGTGTGTGTGTGTGTGTGTGTGTGTGTGTGTCTTCACCTAGTTGTCTTTCCGTGGGTTGATCCATTGTTCTTGGTTGTGCCTTTCAAGTGATGTCGACCCGGCTTTAATGAAACTGTGTATATAATGTTTGCTGCCGCCGCCGCCGCCGCCGCCACTACCACTGCCACCACCACTACCACCACCACTACTACCACCACTACCACCACCACTACCACCACCACTACCACCACTACCACCACCACTACCACCACCACTACCACCACTACCACCACCACTACCACTACCACCACTACCACTACCACCACTACCACCACCACCACCACCACCACCACCACCACCACCACCACCACCACCACCACCACCACCACCACCACCACCACCACCACCACCACCACCCTCTCTTCCTCTGCCTCCTACCGCAAGATCCTTTAGAGTTCTCTGCTTTTCTCACCCGAGTTGTCTCTCTTGTCAGTGGTGCAATACATTGTCATGAAGTACCTTTCCTAACGTGCGAGTTTTGGATGTATTGTTCCAGACACGATATTTGATTTTTTACTCTTAATAGCTAGCTATGTTTGTCTGTAATGTTGCACAAGTCTGAGCTTTGCTCAGACCTGTGCAGCCTGTCTAAGATTTGTTAAGTCATACCATGAATTAAGGAAAGATCCTAGACTTCACCTTACGACAGCAAAGCAAATGCGATAGTAATTATGGACAAAGTAGATTATAGGGGAAAACCGAACATATTAGAAGACAGGGAATTGAAGCGATGAGGATGATTGGTTGTCTGACTGGAGACGAATGGCGCACGGAGAACAAGTGGACCGCAAAATTTTGTTTATCTTTTACCCTGATTGTCTTAGTCGACGCATCTCCGCACCTTCAGGAAAATACAGTATGTCATTTGTGAGACTCGTCACTCAAAAATGCCACATTTCACAGTGTTTGTACCCACGTTTGAAGTACTGGTCATTATCTTCCTTGATACCAACTCACATGATACCACATGTGAGTTTGAACACATGAAAGTGCCACGTCTCACCGTGTACTGCCATACACACTGGGAGACATACGATTGACCCTGTGATTTGAGAGCTATACCTTATTCTTCATCTTTGACTCGGGAGTCATTTGAAATCCTAACGTCTGCCTTCTTCCATTGCCCTGATATGTGAATTCGATGAATCAAATGCTTTTAGGTATCTTTTACACTTTAATTTTGCGTCTGTTGTGTTAGTCCCTATTCACTGAGCTGATATTGGATTTCCTGACAGTAGGTAGTTGAGACCCAGAACTCTGGTAACACTAGCCACCTTTTCCTACCTTCCTGAATTTTTGTTTATTTCCCTTTTCGATTGATGTGACCTACTTACATTCGTCAGTATTACTCATGGCTAGGGTAATACCCTTTTTCTCAGAAAGACCATGATTGTGGTAGCCCACACGGGAAGCCGGACCCCCTAGCATTAGGCATATTTCCAGGATAGTCTGCTACCAAAATCGTATTGAGAATGCAAAGTTCGTATATATTTGTCTCATAGCACCACTTAATGTTTCTTGCATAGATGCTCAAACTCTTCATCATGGCTCTCACCTTGCTCCTCAAAAATGATAAACCTGATCGTAATACTATATTACTTAGCAGTCTGCTCTTCCTGTTCACAGAAACCTCGCAAATCATTGTCTTCCAACAGAGGTAGACTTCAAGTTGTTACTTCATCATAACGTCTCCCAGACTTATAATAACGAACACTGATGTGAATACCGGAAAATGTTTCACCATAAATTGGACACCAAAACACAGAGGCCTAAACACTATTACTGCAAAGCATGTTGATACTGTTGTAGTTGACGCAGTTGACCAAGGCTTTGGGGCCCCATCCAGAACTCGGGGGCCTCACAACTCTAAGGAAGCACATCCTACACAGCCTAGCTGAAGACCACAACAAACACTGATTCACACTCACTCAAAAATCAAAACAACAACGAGTCAGCATGAAATGTCCATTATGTTGCAGTGTCCGACAATTAGTAATAATGATAGCAATTCTGGCAAAATGTTAGGTACAAGGACAGGTACAATTAATATGACATTTTATTGTAGCAACGGCTTGAAAAAGCTCCTGGAGAGCGAAACGTTGCAACAGCGAGTCAGTATGCCAAGAGATTTCTGGAGTTTCATTAAAAAAGATCAAAGGACTCCCTACACCACAAAATTCAAACATATTACACACAACCAAATTACATCCGACTATTTAGAAATTCCACAAATTTTCTAATCATTCCGCGACATCTTTCATCATTACCTCGCCTCACTGCACCTCAAAACACCTTTGACATAGAGACCTGGAACCAAACACATGCAAACCAGACCACACCAGACACCCATATAACTTTTAACACACTCACCTCTTGTCCTGAATTAAATATACTCCTTTTAATAATTTACACACCAAATCTTTTCCCTCGCCTCCCTCCCTAGGTCCCGGGAGCCTCTGAACTGAGCCGCATCATTCTTGCAAAACTTTCTGAAATAGTCATCACAGCCTACACTCAAAATGTCTTCGTCTCTAAATACTTCCACCTCTGAAAATCTGCAACTATCGTGTGATTCCAAAATGTAAAATACTTTTGCAACTATCATGTGATCCCATAATAAAAAAAATACCTCACACTGATCCGTAAAAAAAATACAGATAAATTAGTCTACCCGAAACTCCAGTTAAAACATTTTGAACGACTCACCTTGAAAATAACAACATCTAGAGACTGGTAACCTCAGGTCCTTTCCTAGATATGATCAGTAACAATTGACTATCTCTTAGGTGTTTCTTTATTACAAGATGATCATAGACAGCATTTGTAAGGAGTATTATCCAGATATTACGCCTCGCCTGACAGTTGAACCCGGATCATTTCCGTTGTGAACTGAAGGCCATAACACTAAGCAACCAGATATGGATGGTGCTTATTACATGATATATATATATATATATATATATATATATATATATATATATATATATATATATATATATATATATATATATATATATAGAGAGAGAGAGAGAGAGAGAGAGAGAGAGA